>NC_045956.1:114453073-114550050 GCF_010909765.2 Amblyraja radiata
TATCGTCAGTTTACACCAGCATCTGCACTTCCTTCCTAAACAATTAGGATATCAATATGTGCAGGTTCCCCTCCAGTTCTGACATGGATATAACTTCCTGTTCCTTCACTGTTTCTTTGTCTAAATCCTGAAACTTCCAACCTGACATCTCTGGGATGCCGCCCTATCATAACTCAGAGCCCTCCGCCTACAATCCTCTTGTCTATCTAGTCTCTCTTGCTTCCCGAATAAACATGACTGATCCCATAAGCCTTGGCCTAGTTATTCAAGGCTCCTGTCAAAAAGGCCTCTGTCCAGCAATTAACCTCTGCAGATCTCAGAAACCGCACTTCTTTGCTTGTCAGCCTCTCAGCAACCATTCACATGGGACTCCGTTTTCTAGATACATTCCAAGGAATAATAACAGAATTGCTTCTGAGAGGATATGCCTGTCATGGGCATAGGCAACGTGAAGCTTTCTGACGTTTAGTTACACAACTCAGTACCAATATCAGCAGATTAGCATTAAATGTTCCCTTTATTTTATTTCATTAAATTGGAATTACCTATGCTTTGCTTCAGATGGAGAAATATCTTCACTCATTCACTTACTGTTTTGACCCTCAGAACACCAATCCTTCTATTGCTGTGTAACTCCTCCCCCTTCTGACCTCCTCAATCCTTCTATCAAACTGTATAACTCCTCCCCCATCTATTGTGGGGTCAATATGTAGGCCCTTTTACATCAATCTTCATGGTTATCTGTTTATAGAATCATAGTCTTAGTCATGGAACCATAAAACAGAGAAATAGGCCCTTGTCCATACCAACCAAGTTGGCATACTAGGTGAGTCCCATTTGCCTGCATTTATCCCATTTCACTCTAAACCTCTCCTATCCATATATATATGTCCCAATGTCTTTTAAAAGTCATAATTGCGTGCGTTACCATTGCTTCCTCTGGAGATTCTGGAGAAAATCTATGCTGTCACAGGGAGTATGTACAAACTCCATACAGACTGCACCTATTGTCAAGATGGGACCAGAGTCTCTGGCGTTGTGAGGCAGCAACTCTACTGTTGAGCCACCGTGCCACCTAAATGTGCATGCTGACTGTTTGCAGAAGGCAGGTTTTAAAAGTGGAGCCTGCAAGTATCAATTTTTGCTGACGCAAGCACCAATCGGTTTTCCTGGGCTGCACACACTAATGACATTAATGAGCAAGCAGTACAAGGATGCTCATCAGCAGAACAGGGGAATTGTGCACCATCAACCTATATTTGAGAGCTATCCTTGCAGTTCCCATTAATTTTACAACTATTAAAGTGCTTGAGGGCAGCACAATGGCACAGCAGTAGATTTGCTGCCTTACAACGCCAGGGAACCTGGTTCGATCCTGACTACGGCTACTGTTTGTATGGAATTTATACATTCTTTCAGTGACCACGTGGGTTTTCTCTGGCTGCTCCGGTTTCTCCCACACTCCAAAGATGTCCAGGTTTATAGATCAATTGGTTTCTGTAAATTCTCCCTAGTGTGTAGGATGGAACTTGTGTAGGGGGTATCGCTGGTCGGCGCAGATTCAGTGGGCTGTAGGGCCTGTTTCCACGGTGTACCTCTAAATGCTTTGTTTTTACATCAGTGCAAGATTTGTAATGTAAGTCGAGGTTAACATTCAGGCTGACTTTCTAATCACATGTATTTCCCTCTTTAAATGCCTCACCTAATTAAACACCTATTTTTCCTCTCTCCAATTAACATGATTAATAGTGAAGGTGTTCTATGGAAAAAAAGCACAGCAAATATTTTAAAAATGTCTAGCAGTTTAGACAGACTGGTATCTATACCCTAAAATACTTTTGTTTTAATCCCAAGAGGGTTTAGGGCCAATTCGAAGAATTAATACACAATCCAAAATATGTGATGGAAATCATACAGCTGAAATAATAATCCTATTGAGGATAGTCTTGTTGAAACAGACTTTAGAGTCAATTGAAGGCTTTAGGATAGATTTGTACAATGGATATTTAGTATTGCTGTGAACATAGAACATACAGCTGTACAGCATAGGATCGTTGGCCCACAACGTTTGTATCGAGCATGATATCAATATAAACTAATCTCATCTACATGCACATGATTTATATCCCCCCATATTATTATGCCTGTGTTAAAGCTCTTATGTGGCAATAACCTATCTGCCTCCACCACCACCCCGGCAATGCATTCCAGGCACTGACCACTCCCTGTGTAAAAAACCTGCATTGCACATCTCCTTTAGACTTTGCCCATCTCACCTTAGAGCTATGGTTTCTAGTCCTTCATGTTTCCACACTGGGAAATAGGTATTGACTGTTTACTCTCTAGTCCTCTGAGTCCTCGCCTGTGGCTAGAGAAGTTGTGAAGATCTTTATCAAGTTCCCTGCAATCTCCTCTCTTGATTTTCTTAATAACCTGGGAAAGAACCCATCAGGTCTAGGGGATTTAAATGCATTTAATGCTCCTCAAGAGATCCAACATCACGTCCTGCCTTTGAGTCGAAAGCCCAAATTGCTTCTGATAATCACTAACCTGTTGTGTTACTGTCTACTAAATAACGGGATTGATTATACCCATGACAATTATTAAAGCTAGATGATGTGAGAATGGTATTCTGCTCTCAAAGACACAAAGTGCTGGAGTAACTTATCGGGTCAGGCAGCATCTCTGGAGAACGTGGGTAGGTGACTTCTCAGGTCGGGACCCTTCTTCAGACTGATCCATGACCCGAAACGCACCTATGCATGCTCTCTGGAAATGCTGCCAGAGTCGTTGAGTTACTCCAGCACTTTGTATATCCATATGTGCAGAATACCTTTATCAGATCATCTAGCTTTACTGTTAGCTAATAATCATCATGGGTACAATCACAACAGGTTAGTGATTATCAGAAGCAGTTTGGGCTTTTGCCTGACCCGTTGAGTTCTCCAGCATTTTGTGTCTTTTTTTTTAAGACTAGCCTCTGCAGTTCCTTATTTATCTGTATCCTGGTAACATCTTGACAAGTCACACAATAATCACAGTGCACCATTGTGCAAGTGCTACTGACAATCAGGTTCATTTTGTTTTGCAGGTTTTCCTTCTACTTGCTCAGAAACCTTGCCAAACAGACTTCAATATTGATTACATATTAAAACTGATGAATGGATTGCCCACTGCATTTCAAAATGCATTAAAAAAACGGCATTAAATGGCATTTTCCCAATTATTTAATCTGTTATATCTGCTATGTAAATGCTGTGTTAGGGATTTTCAATTTTACAAGCTATCATTAGAATATCCTAGCACCCGAGGCCAATACCTCTAGAAATGAGGATGTTAGACAGTATCTCTGAGTGAAGCCTATAATGGATTAATATTTTTGAATGACATTCAATTTAATTATGCAAATGAGCATAATTCAACTAATTTCTAAGAGATTTATGACAGTCATTTACAAATGTCTATGGGTCAAAATAAGAAGAGTGCAAACTCAAGGTAAACCCTTGACAAGTGAGATAAAGAACAGTAGTCTGGAGAGCATCAAGCCATCACTGAGGACATTATGTTTTGGTGGAAGTACTGAGTCAGATGCCTCAGAGCGTAGTCATCATCATCGCTGTTTCTAATTCACATTTATGTGACATTTAAGTGAGCTCAACATGAAGAGGTCACATTTATGATGATGATGTCAAACAAGGAGGGGGCATGGAAATGAAAAAGGACCATTTCAATTGTGTGCTGGTCAATTACAGATTAAGTTTTGTTTTACAGACAATCCAATCCTCTGAGCACATTTCAACATATCTCAGCTCTGTGGCTTTAGGTACAAAGATGAAGATGATGAATGGGATATTAATGTAAATGATAATAATATCAATGTAATCTGAAAGTCTGAAGGTTAACAAAGCCATTAAAATGATTGAAGCAAATTTAAATGACAGTACAATTTAGGAAAAGTTTGAAGACTTTAAAGGAACAAGAGAATAATTTTTAAAAAGCACCACCACAAGTTTTTTTTTAAACAATTGTCGCCTCAAACCTTAGAACAAATTTTCTTTCATTACACTGTCTATATCCTCCATGATTTTAAATATGTTTTATCACATCCATTCCTCTGTTCTAAGGAGAACAGTCCCAGGTTCTCCCGTCTATCCATATGACCCTTATTCCTGGAATCATTTTCCTAAATATCCTCTGCACCCTCACTGAACGTTTGTGTGTGCCCATGCAGCAGAGCCTTGCCTTTTGAAAGCCCTTGCCACTGGATCAAGACATTTCCCAGTGAACCACTTGCGATTGCTGGTGTACAGCAGTCATCTTGCATTTAAAAAACATAAAATGTGGAACAGTGCAGCATAGGAACATGCCCTTCTACCCACAATGTGCAGAACACGATGCCAATATAAACTAGTCAAATCCATGACAGACTCCGGTGACTGATGGACTGGCCACTCTGTCATCGCAATATGACCAACATAGAAACATGGAAAGTAGGTGAAGGAGTAGGCCATTCGGCCCTTTGAGCCAGCACGGCCATTCAATATGATCATGACTGATCATCCAGAATCAGTACCCTGTTCCTGCTTTTTCCCCATATCCCTTGATTCCGTTAGTCCTAAGAGCTATATCTAACTCTCTGTTGAATACATCCAATGAATTGGCCTCCATTGCCTACTGTGGCAGAGAATTTCACAGATTCACAACTCTCTGGGTGAAAAGGTTTTTCCTCATCTCAATATTAAATGGCCTACCCCTTATTCTTAAACTGTGACCCCTGGCTCTGGACTCCCCCAACATGGGGAACATTTTTCCTGAATCTAGCCTGTCCAATCCCGTAAGAATTTGATATATTTCTATAAGATATCCTCTCGTCCTTCTAAATTCCAGTGAATATGAGCCCAGTCGATCCATTCTTTCATCTTATATCAGTCATGCCATCCCAGGAAATAACCTGGTGAACCTATGCTGCACTCCCTCAATAGAAAAAGTTGCCCCAAAACAATGGTAGCAGCAAAAATCTTGCAGCAAGAAAATGAACATTGATGGTTTTTGACAGCACCTCATAATCAACCTGATACAGGAGCACTAGATTGATCCTAGTATCTTGAATGCCCTAAAGCCTGTGAAAATACCCTTGATTTATCTACAGAAAACACCAGCATGAGAATGACTAGGGGTTCAGGAACTAATTAATCTCAAACTCCATTTATTCTTGAATGGGAAATGACATTGCATCTCAAGTAGAAAGCGTTATAAGAATATGAAGGCTTAGACCAACAGATATCCTGTTCCCTAAAGAACAGATGGTAGGTTGAAAGGGAGTAGGAGATCCAGCAACTCACTGATAACTATGACGTGCAGGGTTTATTCTGTATTGCTAAGGACATTTGTGGCCAAAACGTTCAAGGGTCAATCTCATTGGGATCCACAATTTATCAAAAATGGGCCAACTGGAATGGGAACTTCAAAGATCTCCACAATAAAAGCTGTTAGTTACAGTGCCATTATAAACCATTGAATGCTTGACACCCACCATGCCCTCCACATTAAGCTGCCAGGTTATGACAATTATATTGTTTTACATTCTAGGTATAAGCTTCGGAAAGAGTAAATCTGCAGTAGATTCCTAGTTTTCTCATCTGAGGCAAATGGCTGAACCACGTATTCTTAGGTGCCGCTCTACGCCTTGAATGTCACATCATGTGACTCTTTACTGAATGTCAGGTTTTGGGTAACTACGGGCGACATCGGGTTGTGGGGGATTTTACGTTCTGAGAAAATGGTCCATATTCCATGACATTAAACTGCGTCATCAATTAAGAAACATGAGTTGATACAACACACATTTTATGTTCATTTATTTACTTTTTTCCCCTTACGTAAGTTCTATGACAGTCAATTTGATTCCATATCATCATTTTTTGGTTTGTAATTTGTGAATTAGGGGTAGGCCATTTAGGACTGAGATGACAAAATACTTTTTCAGAGTTGTGAATCTGTGGAATTCTTTGCCACAGGAGGCAGAGGAGGACAATTCACTGGATGTTTTCAAGAGAGAGTTACAGTAGATTTAGCTCTTAGGGATAACGGAATCAAGGGATATGGAGAAAAAAGCAGGAATGGGGTGCTGATGTTGGATGATCAGCCATGATCATATTGAATGGCCTGAAGGGCCGAATAGCCTACTCCTGCACCTATTTTCTATGTGTCTATGTTTCTATGGATTCTGTAAGGGTGAATTTCCATGGCCTGAATGGCATAAAGTGAGGGGTTTTGGGTATTGAGCAATGTTTACTTTTATAGTCATGGGATCACTCAAAAACCTTGTTGCATTCAAGAATGTGAGAATTTGAATCAGCAATGTAGCCACTACATTCATAGAGCATCATTGAACACTACAGCACTTGAACTCGACCTTTGGCCCACAATGTTTGTGCTGAACATGATGCCAAATAAAACAGATCAAATTTGCCTGCATACGATCCATTTCCCTTAATCCCTGCACTTCCATGTGCCTATCTGAAAGCCTCTTAAACACCATTATTGTATTTGCCTCCACTACCACCCTGGCAATGTGTCCAGGACCCCACCACCCTCTGTGTAAAAAAACTTGCCCCGCACATCTCCATTAAAGTTTCCCCCTCTCACCTTATAGATATGCCATTTAGTGTTGGACATTTCCACCCTGGGAAAACGGTTCTCACTCTCTACCCTATCCGCACCTCTCATCATTTTATATACTTCTACCAAATCTCCCTTTACTATCTGAAGTTCCAGAGAACACAATCTAAGTCTATCCAATCTCTCCCTGCAGCTGAATCCCTTGAATCCAGGCAACACTCTAGCAAACCTCCTCTGCACCCACTCCAAAGACTTTATATGTTTGGACTGTGTAATGGGGAGACCAGAACTGCACACAGTACTCCAAATGTGCCCTTACCAAAGTCCTATTGTGCTGCATCATGACTGGCTGAATAATATTCAATGCCATGAAGGCAAACATACCATACACCTTGTTTACCACCCTATCTACTTGTGCTGCCACCTTCAGTGAACTGTCAACTTGGACTCCAAGATATATCTGCGCATCAACTGCATACCAATTGCATTAGGTCCCCATTTATGCTCCTTGCATCAAAATTGAAAGATTCAGTGTCAGATTTGTCAAAACCTCCCCATGCTTCGTCTTTTCTTTTGAAACTAACACTTCCAAATGTAGCCATTTAATATGCAGTTAATCAGGTTGAAATCATGTGCATTATACCAGTATTTCTGCTGCAGCCAACTTATTGAGGAAAAAAAACCTTATAGCCCTGTCCCACGGTACGAGTTCATTCCAAGAGCTCTCCCGATTTTTAAAAAAAATCAAACTCGTGGTAAGCATGGAGAATGAACGTAGCGGTTACATCGGAGCTCGGGGACATCTCTTCGCGGCTCGTAACGTTAACAGCAGGTAATCGGGAAGATTCGCTAACGGCAGGTAAGCAGGGGAAGACATGAAGATTTTTCAACATGATGAAAAATGTCCACGAGAACCCCAAGTACCGACGAGTGCCCATTACCGTGAATCTCCGAGTGCGAATCAGGGCAAACTCGGGAGAGCTCTTGGGATGAACTCGTACCGTGGGACAGGGCTTTTAATTACAGTAGTTGTAAGTTTCATTGCAAAGTAAATAATCCAGCAGTAACCGCATGTAATTACCATAGTTGGAGGAAAATTGCACCGACAGTCGTATATTGAAAACAAACTGTATAATTATTTTTAAAACTGCATTATCAACAAAAAATACTCTGCAAGTTTATGATTTTAATGGTCTGTAGGAAGATTTGCATCTGCAGCACAAATTCATAAAATTTAACCTTTACTGTTGAAGCATTCAAGAACCACTTTTATTTGATCAGCTTTCACCAATATTGCCGCCTAATTATTCACAACTCAATAGTGTTGCAAAATTACTGAGCCATTTAAGGCCATTTACTGAGCCATAAAAGACCATTTAGAGTACATTCAGTTCAAAGATAAAGGCCGAGAAATTGTATAAATCTGAAACTGTTTTCTAAGCAATAAAGCTGACACTGAACAATCTGAAGAAAATACACAAGTGATGGAGTAACTCAGCAGGCCAGGCAACATCTTTAGAGATCATAGATTGGTGACAAATCTTATTAGGGTCCCAACCCAAAATGGCAGCAATCCCTATTCTTTAGGGTTGCTGCCTGACCCGCTGAGTTACTCCAGCCCTTTGCCCCTTTTTTAAAAATAATCTACCATTTGCAGTTTCAAAAGCACTTAATATGGCAGCACATATACTTTTTGTGGTAGCAGAGGACCACCTAACCTATTAGTAAAGGCATAAAAAGACATCAAAATCCACTGGTCTATACTTGTTTGTAGCCTAATGAGCTTGAAGTTTATTTCTGTCTCTGTTTGAAAACGGGCCTGGCCTGAATGCAACCACTGTGAAATGTAGGCCCTGGGGAGTGTCTCTGGGGAGAGTTCTTGGTGTAGAAGTATACGTTCCCTGAAAGATAGGGAGGTGAAGAAGGCTTTTGGCATTAGTATTTGGTGAGTCCCTGCCTGACGGGCATTAGTATTTAGTGAGTCCCTGCCTGAGGGAGTACAGAGAAGGTTCACCAGACTGATTCCTGGGATGGCAGGACTTTCATATGAAGAAAGACTGGATAGACTTGGCTTGTATTGCTGGAATTTAGAAGATTGAGGGGGGATCTTATAGAAACTTACAACATTCTTAAGGGGTTGGACAGGCTAGATGCAGGAAAATTGTTCCCGATGCTGGGGAAGTCCAGAACAAGGGGTTACAGTTTAAGGATAAGGGGGAAGTCTTTTAGGACCGAGATGAGAAAAACATTTTTCACACATAGAGTGGTGAATCTATGGAATTCTCTGCCACAGAAGGTAGTTGGGGCCAGTTCATTGGCTATATTTAAGAGGGAGTTAGATGTGGCCCTTGTAGCTATAGGGATCAGGGGGTATGGAGAGCAGGCAGGTACAGGATACTGAGTTGGATGATCAGCCATGATCATATTGAATGGCGGTGCAGGCTTGAAGGGCCGAATGGCCTACTCCTGCACCTATTTTCTATGTTTCTATGTTTCTGACTTGATCCAGCAAACAATTCTTATCAGTTGCTGGGGTTAATTAATTCTGTAGCAAAGGCATTGTAAAAACCTTTAATGATAATACAGTTTTTACTGCTATTGGTTACAATTTGCATTTAATTGTTTTATTTTATATAGTAAAAGAGTTCAAGGCTCTTTGCAGATGTGCTTATCAAATAAACTTTGCCATTGCGGCATATAAATAAATATTAGGGGAGTGAACACAAGCTGGGTCAAAGAGAGAGGTTTCCAGAAATGTCAATGCCGAGGATGATTCAAACCATAGGGCTAAGTTGGAATGCCAGAATCTGAATTAAGGAACTATGGATGAGCAGGAGACTAGAACTGGAGGTTCACAAAGAGGTATAGAGATGGAGATGCTTGCAGAAAGGATGTAAAGTTCACTTTTATGGCTCACGGATGTCGCGGGAACCTTGCATGCTAAGAGAACCTACTGGATACTTTGATGCACAATGCACATTTTCTAACTTTAAAAGGGTAATTGATGTCACATTCAGTGCCATGAAGTATATCTGCACCTCAGTTGGTCAATTAATGTAAGAGTAAGAATAATATTAATCAAAGAAGAATTAGTTGTTTGTATTAGTTGTCTGTGGTATGATATTTCTTGGCATTTTTACCCTACCTAGATTAAAAGCAAAAATTGGCAATATGCCTCCACAATTTACCATCATTTAAGATTTGAATTGACTGCTGAAAATTCTTTCCAGTTTAATTGCTTCTTTCCTATAGCAGGGTGACCAAAATTCCATATGCGGTCTCATTACTTGTATTACTTGTAGAACGACAACATACCATTCCAACTTCTATTTCTACTCTAGGGGGGAACTGCCTTTCAGGGTCCCTACCTGGTCGGAGAGGCAGCTTTTCTCCAGGCTGCAGCTTCGACCCGTCCTCGCGGCCTACCAGCGGGTCTGGAGCGGCGTTTCCTGTCGCGGACCGCCCAGAACCTCGGCTTCGGCGGCGGCACAGCGCTGGAGCGCTATCGTGGAGCGGGCGATGCCTTGCCTGGGTCGCCGCGCTGGAGCTCTGGTGAACTGAGACCGCCGGGTAAAACATCGCGGATCTGCGGGACTGTGGAGCGGCCAGCTGCGGGCGGCGGCGCCGAACTTTACACCGGGAGCCTGGGATCTCGCGACGAGATTGCCAGTTGTGGAGCTCCAACCGGAGCGGCCTTATCGGCATCGGAAGCCGCGGCCTCCAGTACGGAGGCGGCCGTTCCAGGGTTCCCATGCCACTGTGAGGACTCTCCCGACGTCGGAGCACCACCACCCGGCGAGAACGGCCAGGAACATCGGGCCTCCATAGAGGCAACTGTGGAGGCCTCAATAGGCCAGACTATGGGTGAACTGGGGTTGGGGACTGGACTTTGTGCCTTCCCTCATGGTGGGAGCCATTGTGGCGGGATGTTCTTTGTGTTTAAGACTCTCATTGGTGTTATGTCTGTATTCTTTTTATGTGTGCTGCAAAATGGCAAAAAGCATTTCACTTCATTACACCTGGGTGTATGTGAATGTGACCAATAAAATACCTTTGATACCTTTGATACCTATTTTCAATATCAGAACTGTTGAAGGTCAGCATGCCAAAAGCCTTCTCCACCTCCCTATCTTTCAGGGAACATGTACTTCTACTCCAAGATCCCTCCCCTGAGACACTCCCCAGGGCCTACATTCCACAGGGCCTAACCATTCAATGTGAAAGTCCTATCAAATGCAATCAAATAGGTGAGATGGTGACAGGTGTCTGGGCGGCGCGAGCCACGTCGCAGCGGCCTCTGCATTCCGTCTGTCTTTTTTTATTTTCTTGTCTCGTTTGAGTGTAGTTTATACTTTTAAAATCTTTTCCCTGTACGGTGGACCCGACCTTTTCTCTGTCGGGTCTCCGTTGTCGCTGGGGCCTAGCACCGTGGAGCGGCCTCCAATCGGAATGACCTGGGGGCTCCAGTCGCGGAGCCTGCGGACCTACTACCATCGCGGAGCTGGACGAGTTCGGAGCGGGAGGAGCTGTGGTGGCGCGCTGCTGCGACCCGACCCCGGAGATTCGGAGGCTCCAGCCGCCGGCCCGGTGGACGGTGACACCGGGAGCTCATGGGTCCCTGGTGGGAGACCGCTTTTCGGAGCTTCCACAACGGCGACTTCTCCCGCCCGAGTTGCGGGGTTAAGGATGACCCCTTAAAGCCGGCGCGGCTTTAATGGCCGCAGGACTTATTTACCATCGCCGCCGGGGGCTTTGACTTTGACATCGGGAGGAGAATGGGGAGTGCAGGGGAGAGATAAGACTTTGCCTTCCATCACAGTGAGGAGGAGATTCGCTGTGATGTATGTTTGTGTAAATTGTGTTGTGTCTTGGTTCTTCTTCTTGTTTGTATGACTGCAGAAACTAAATTTCGTTTGAACTTCTGGGTTCAAATGACAACAAATAAAATCTAAAATCTAATCTAATCTAATCTAAAGAGATGCGATCTTCTACAAACAAAGCCATGCTGACTATCCTTAATCAATCGTACACAAAATTGCTGGGGGAACTCAGCGGGTGCAGCAGCATCTATGGAGCGAAGGAAATAGGCGACGTTTCGGGCCGAAACCCTTCTTCAGAGTCTGAAGAAGGGTTTCGGCCCGAAACGTCGCCTATTTCCTTCGCTCCATAGATGCTGCTGCACCCGCTGAGTTCCCCCAGCAATTTTGTGTACCTTCGATATTCCAGCATCTGCAGTTCCCTTTTGAACATCCTTAATCAATCGCTGTCTTTCCAAAATCACCTCGAATAACATACCTACCACAGAGGTTGGGCTATAAGGGACACAAAGTACTGGAATAATGAAGCGGGTCAGGCAGCATCTCTGGAGAACATGGATAGGTGATGTTTCAGGTCAGGACCATTCTTCAGACTTACCGTAGGATTCTGACACGAAATGTCACCTAACCGTGTTCTCCAGAGATGCTGTCTGAGCCGTTGAGTTACTCCAGCACTTTGTGGAGTACCGCAAGGCTCGGTGCTGCGACCACAGCTATTTACAATATACATCAATGATTTAGATGAATGGATTCAAAGTAACATTAGCAAATTTGCAGATGACACAAAGCTGGGTGGCAGTGTGAACTGTGAGGAGGATGCTATGAGAATGCAAGAATGACTTGGACAGTTTGGGTGAGTGGGCAGATGCAGTTTAATGTGGATATGTGTGAGGTTATCCACTTTGGTAGCAAAAACAGGAAGGCAGATTATGATCTAAATGGTGTCAACTTGGGAAAAGGGGAAGTACAACGGGATCTGGGGGTCCTTGTTCATCAGTCAATGAAAGTAAGCATGCAGGTACAGCAGGCAGTGAAGAAAGCGAATGGTATGTTGGCCTTCATAACAAGAGGAGTTGAGTATAGGAGTAAAAAAGGTTGTTCTGCAGTTGTACATGTCCCTAGTGAGACCACACCTGGAGTATTGTGTGCAGTTTTGGTCTCCAAATTTGAGGAAGGACATTCTTGCTATTGAGGGAGTGCAGCGCAGGTTTACAAGGTTAATTCCCAGGATGGCGGGACTGTCATATGCTGAGAGAATGGAGCGGCTGGGCTTGTGTACTCTGGAGTTTAGAAGGATGAGAGGGAATCTTATTGAAACATATAAGATTATTAAGGGTTTTGACACTCTAGAGGCAGAATACATGTTCCCGATGTTGAGGGAGTCCAGAACCAGGGGCCACAGTTTAAGAATAAGGGGTAAGCCATTTAGAACAGAGATGAGGAATCACATTTTTACACAGAGAGTTGTGAGTGTGGAATTATCTGCCTCAGAGGGCGGTGGAGGCTGGTTCTCTGGATGCTTTCAAGAGAGAGCTAGAAAGGGCTCTTAAAGATAGTGGAGTCAGGTGATATGGGAAGAAGGCAGAAACGTGGTACTGATTGTGGATGATCAGCCATGATCACATTGAATGACGGTGCTGACTCGAAGGTTCGAATGGCCTACTCCTGCACCTATTGTCTATTGTGTCTTTTTCTGTAAACCAGCATCTGCTGTTCCTTATTTCTACAGATGTTAGGCTTATCAGTCTCTAGCTCCCAGCTATTTCATTATAGCCCCTCTTAATAAAGGCTCAACATTGGCCATCAGCATTGAGTTTGGACAATCCATATCTAGTCACTCCAAAGGCAAAGGGTGCCAAAACACAGGGTTGTTTTCTAAACTGCTTTGACCTTCACACTCAGAGAAATCAAAGGATGACTCTTGGGACATTTGAAAGCATTAGGGAGAGATGGTGCCTTGTTCCGATTTGGTTGCTCAGATTTGTTGAGCACATCTCATTGAAGTACAAATCTTTATGTCCACTAAATCCAATGAATACCTAGCATTAGGGCACCTAGGACTGAATTTCCAAAGGGGCTTTCACATCCGTCTGCAATAGTTTAGTGAAAAAAGCGAGGGAACTCTTTGCATGCAGTGCAAGTAGTTAGTTTGCCATGCTTTCTGTGCGCCTTCCACTGATGTTACAGGAAATGGTTTGAAAACTGGTTTGACATAAATTCATTTTGGTGGCACAAAATTAAAAAAATAGCTGACTGAGATCGCAGCACATAAATGGATGTCACCAGTTAGAATTGCGTGTGGATTGATGAGAGCTTTCTTTTTAATAACTCATCATAACCAATTAATTCACTGGCAATTTGGACAAATTGTGTGGGTGAGGGTTGGGTGTCATTAAATTAATTGGAATTTTATTTGTGGTTGGCAGTGTGGCTGAGGTGTAAATGCAGACGAGGCATGTAATAGAGGGCAAGAATTATAAATGTAACTAAGGAGGCATGGACACTAGAATAAATAGGAATTGAATGAAACCAGTATCATTCTACAAGCAATTATTTCTCAAATGTTCCTTTCTGCTGATATTAATTATACTTTGCACTCAATGTAATTTATGCTGAAGCTGCACAATTGTAACTGGGCTTATGCAAATTACAGACAAGTAATTTAGTGGAAAATGACTACAAATGAGCTGAGGTTCTGACCCCATTTCCTTTCCATCACAAAGATCAAATGCACCTCTGAAAAATAGCATTTCAAGAATACTGAAGCTAGATATATTTTAAATCTAACAAGTATTCTGTTAGGAATTAAAGCTAAGGCTGGAAGTGAAGCTGTAGCTGTTGAAGATTTGTTGACTGCATCCTGTTAAATGTTAAAAGATCACCATATTGGAATATAAAAATGCTGGAGAAACAGTGGGTGAGGCAGCATCTATGGAGCGAAGGAAATAGGCAACATTTCGGTTTGAGATCCTTCTTCAATCTGAAGAAGGGTTTCGACCTGAAGCGTTGCCTATTTCCTTCGCTCCATAGATGCTGCCTCACCCGCTGAGTTTCTCCAGCATTTTTGTCTACCTTTGATTTTCCAGCATCTGCAGTTCCTTATCAACCATATGGGAATATACGGTTCAAACTGCACCAACCTCTTACACCGTTCACTGCAAAGCCCCTTTTACTTTTCACAACACTTGAGTTTCCCATAATCTCATCAACAGCCACCTAAACCCTCACTCACCAACTGTTACCTATCTACCACACCCTGGCACCTTTGGACCAGTCACCCCACACTCATAATCATGTCCTGTGTCTGACTGCATCAGTTAACAAATTAACTGATCAGTCAAATCGGTTAACATATGATGAGCATTTGACGGCACAGGCCTGTACTCGCAGAAGTTTAGAAGGATGAGGGGACACCTCATTGAAACTTACTGAATGGTTAAAGACCTGGATAGAGTGGATGTACAGAGGATGTTTCCACTTAGTCAGAGGGTGGTGAATCTGTAGAATTCTTTGCCACAGGAGGCTGTGGAAGCCAAGTCAATGGATATTTTTAAGGCAGAGATAGATAAATTCATGATTAGTATTGGTGTCAAGGGTTATGGGGAGAAGGCAGAAGAATATGGTTAGGAGGGAGAGATAAATCAGTCATGATTGAATGGCGGAGTAGACTTGATGGGCCGACTGGCCTAATTCTGCTCCTATCACTTATGACCTTATGATCATGGCAAATCTGAGGGAAACTTTCATGGTTCATCGCTTCCATGCACGTGTGAAAATGTTATGAAAATTCCCTATTTCACCTTGTATAAAATGTACTAACTTGTGTTTGTCGGCCGTTTTAACCTTAATTGAATGTGAAGATACAAAATGGGAATGCACCTATTTCTCCCTTTCCCTCAACCCCTCCACCTACATTTCTTCCTCTAGCATCACGATTCACAACTCTTCAATCGTTTTGTCTTGCACCTGTTTCTTCTTCTCTGGCTTTTGTCCAACCATCTGCCTATCAAACCACTCACTTACAGTATGTTCATCTATTACCTGTCACGCTTTGTTCTGCCACACTGCTAATCCCCCCCCCCCCCCCCCCATCCCACAATCAGTCTGAAGAAGGGGTACGACTCAAAATATCTCCTATCCATTTTCTCCAGGGATGCTGTCTGACTCAATGCCAGCAATGGGTCTTTTTTTGAATACTAGCATCTGCAATTGCTTGTTTCTACATTAATAAAATAGGTCCTGCCAGACCTACATTCACTTTTCTGTTTAGCATCTTCACTGTAATCCTAATCAGATAATAAGTGATCAGAGTTCTTTTCCACCCCTGCTTCAATATATTGTTCATGCACAATTGTGTACAGAATGATTATGACCTTTGCAAAATACTGACTGCACTACCAGTTCTGTCATATGAAATACATCCTGAGCAAACCATTACCTTGGATTTGTCATTGTACTTTTGGTATTTATGGAAAGGATTTATCATTCAAGCTTAAAGGATTTATATTTTGTGATCTATTTACCACTCCTTAAAGTATTGTAAGTACAAACCAGTCAGGAATGTTCGAGATCTCCAGATTGACGGCATTGTGACTACTCCAAAACGATTTAGCATAAACCCATGTGAAATGTATCGAATCTGGGAAATACGGAGCTGGTACAAAAGGTATTGCAGAGGTCGTCACAGTGGCTCAGTGATCAAGTTGCTGCCAATAGTGCAAGAGACCCAGTTTCGATCCTGACTACGTGGTTTTTCTCCGGGTGCTCCGGTTTCCTAGACGTGCAGGTGTGTAGGTTAATTGGCTTGGATAAATTGTTCCTGGTATGTTGGATAGAACTAATGTTTGGTTCATTGCTGATCAGCACGAACCCAGTGGGCTGAAGGGCCTGTTTCCATGCTGTGTCTATAAACTGAACAAAACTAAAGGTCCATGATCACCCATTACCTTAGTGAATGGTAGAACAGATATAATAGCTGAATGGTATCCTCCTCCAAAATGGCCCGCTTTGTGTTTTTTTTAATGTTCTTACTGAGGATTATTTAAGATAATTCTGGTATACTGGTATACTGGTTTGTCAAGGTGCAAGGAATGCTGTAAAGACCATGGGATTAAACAGATTCAGTATGGACAGGCAGGCTGCTGATACAGCACATGCTCTCAAACATCTGTGATGCTACCCATCTCAACTCTCCCTTTGTCCATCAGCTGCTAAGTAGTCACAGGAGTGGAAGGCAACCTCATCCCCATTACACAGCTACATCTCTTCACCAGATAAAAGCTGTCCAGGATCTCACCTCCCTAGAGGAGCAAGGGTGAAGCTCAACAGACTTCGTACTGGAGTTGGGCGTTTCAATGCCAGCATGTGGAGATGGGGACTCCGCCAGAGCCCAGCCTGTGAATGCGGAGCACAACAACAGACAGCCGACCATGTCAGCTCAGGGCCTGGCAGACATTGATGCAGAGACAACAAGCTGGCTGCTCAACACCCAGGAGATCTAACTATTCCGTTGGTTTATGTTTCATTCGCATGAAGAAGAAGAAGCTGCTAATAACCTGAAATCATGCTTTTGATATTCCAATAAATGAACGTGCAAGATCTACAGGCTCAAATTATAAAATCAATGCATGCGCATGGAAATAAGAATGTAGATATTTGTTTTCTGTAACATGACCAAAAGACAATAAATGAATATTAAAACAAAACAAAATGATAAAAGGCGAAAAGCAAGGAGCAGAGTAGTTGTATCTATCCAAGGAGAATTATAATTATGTTTCTAGTCTTTCCTATAATCCACTTTCTTTCAATCTGCAAAACCAATTACTCATGTGTAAATGAATGAATGAAAACTCTAGGTCATATAATAACATAATACATATGGCCTGCTTTACAATACAATACAATACAATACCTTTTATTTGGTTTCTGCAGCCATACAAAAAAAAAACCAAGACACACACCAACACAATTCAATTCACATAAACATCCATCACAGTGAGTCTCCTCCTCACTGTGATGGAAGGCAAAACTTGTCTCTCCCCTGCTCTCCATTCCTCTCCCGAAGTCGAGGTCAAAGCCCCCGGCGGGCGCTAGCAAGTCCGCGGCCACTCAAAGCCACGCCGGGCGATGTAGGGCCCTTCCCCGGGTCTTGATGTTGGAGCCCCCGGCTCATCTACTATAACATTAAAATGTGCACTACTTCCTAAATCCAATTTTATTTCTCTTTTGTTCTAGATTTTTTGAAATATAAAATCTCTCCTCCTTTACACAGACTTTTTCAACTACCATGACCCCAAAATTCAGCTTTAAGAACCTGTTGCTTGATTGGGTACCAATTTATGTTCCAATAGTCCACTGTGTCCTTAGTTTTTGTGCACCATCAAGGCATAGCAAAGAGTGACCAATTCGAGAGAAGTGCTCTCTTCTTAGTAGGTACAAGAAACTACAGTTAATCGTTCATACAAAACAAGAAATATAATGCTGGAATAACTCAGCAGGTCACGCAGCATCTCTGACGAACATAGATAGGTGACATTTTGGGTCAGTCCGATCTGAAGGAAGGTCCTTACCCAAAATGTCACCAATCTATGTTCTCCCTCGATGCTGTCTGACCCATCAGATTTTTTTTCAATAACTTCCCTACCATTGACATTGTACTCAAAAGCTATATATTTACCTGTCTTAAGTCTGTTCTGGTTAAAGTGCAACCTGTCCTTTTTGTGCAAGTCTCACCTTTCCTAGAAATGGTTATAGTTACCCATATATCTAAAGCCCTCCATCCTACATCATCCCTTCAACCACATCATCTGACTTATCAATCTATTCCTATACGCTGAGGACCACTCAGGTAATTTTTAAAACACTAAAGCGGCCTTTTCACGGGGCGACTTGATGCAAGAGTTAACCAGAGTTTAACATCGTGGGAACCTCGTGCGATAACAGTACGGCATTCGTGGACCACTGTGGACCACCGTAGCGCTAACGGCAGGTAATCGTGTATCTTGGTCACTCGGGAGAAAATTCAAGAAAGTTTGAATTTCTCCAAGAGTGACTTGTACACTTGTGGTTGAGCATTGCAACATTATATGGACGTAGTGGCCAGTGCGATATCCGTAATAACTCTTGCGGGTACCGTGGGAACTCCTGCGAACGGTGAACCCGGAAGCTGGACAGAGGGGACAGAAGGTGAGTAAAAATTGTCTTCTGTGGGATTGAATTTTAAAAATAAATAAAAATAAAGATTTGCATCCGCATATGGACATCAACTTATTCATGAGTTATGTTAATGAGATTCAAGAAAATAACTATAATCTTTAAAAGGGACTTTAAAAGGGACTTTACTGAAAGGTTACGCATTTTTATGGTCCGTGAGAAATTTTTCACATGTACTTCTTTGAGAGATACAGGTCGGAGTCCTCGCCGACTAGCGATCGATGCCTTTCCGAAGCAGGGTCTGGAATGTTACCAATCAATGTTGTACAGAGACCCGTGTAAGGAGTGAACTGCACATGCTGGTTTAAACCGAAGACAGACACAAAAAGCTGGAGTAACTCAGCGAGTCAAGCAGCATCTCTGGAGAGAAATAGCTGATGTTTCGGGACGAGACACATCTTCAGACTCAATTCCGATTAGGCTGTCTGAAGAAGGGTTCCGATTCGAATCGCCACCTATTCTTTTTCTCCAGAGATGCTGCCTGACCCGCTGACTTACTCCAGCTTTTTATGTTTTTCTTCCCAGATCTGACTTACCTGCTGAGTTACACCAACATTTTGTGTCCTTCTGTGCGTATTAACCAGCATTAACCAGCGTCTGTAGTTCCTTTAGACATTACCTAACTTCAGATTTTAGAGATATAGCGCGTGGGAACTCCTGCGAACGGTAAACCCGGAAGCTGGACAGAGGGGACAGAAGGTGAGTAAAAAAGGTGGTCTCAATATCGACAAGGGAACATGTGTCCTTCGAGGACGTCCCACCTAATTGTCATTGTTGGATAATCTTTTTAACAGGAACACTTCCAGAGATGGCTCCCAGAAAATCTAAAAGAAAGGGGGTAAAGCGTGTCAGAGATGTTTTTGCCATGTTGCTCTATTCAGTTTCTATATTGTTTCAGTTTCTATATCTATATTGTTGCTCTATTCAGTTTCCCAGGGGGTCGGGACGGGACTGGAGTTGGGAGGGAAAGGTGGGGGAGTCGAGGGAGAGGAGGGGGAGACAGATGGGGGTGTCTTCATTTACTGGCGGCGGGTGTCTGTCACTGAAACAGGCAGGTGAGATTTCACATCCACCTTGTGTGTGCCTCTCTCTCTCTCTCTCCCTCCCTCTTACACAGGCTGAGAGACTCTGCCTCTGTGAGTGTACGTCTCTTTCTCCCCCTCTCCCACACACAGTAAGACCGAGGTACTGTGCTCAGTCCATCTGTGTCTCCCACATACACAGTAAAACATGTCTCCAAATGAGCCAATTCAACCAAGGGAGGATATTTATAGTGTGTGAAAAAAAAAGTTACATCATTTGTGTCACGTGTAGTTCACGATGTTCATTCAAGAATTAACGTGGAAGCTCGGGAGACAGACAAGTCACTCGCACAAATAACAGAAATGCCGAGTACCGTGGGAACTCTTTATCTACCCCCTGTTATATCGTGCGAGACTCGTGCTGGACCACGACCACTTCACTCTGGTGACATCTTGCGTCAACATGAAGTTGCAGATATTAACGTTTATTAACAGCCTACTTTAAATTCAGATTGCTTTCAAACAATAAGCCAATAATGGCTATATTATTTAAATTGCAGAGAGTTATTTCTGGTGATTTTAGGTATTTGACAAGGTAATTTGCTATAAATACACGTCAAAGTACTGAAATTAGAACATTAGAACATTGTAGCAATGTTACAAAATTTTGAGATTTTAAAAATCAAGTCTGTAATTTATCACATCAGATAAAGCATAAAAAGAAGTTTAATTTGACACCTAATTCACTTTCATATTTTCCGTATTAAAAAAGTTATGGCCATTTTCATACTCAGAAATTAGCATCTTGTTCCCTATTGCTTTTCCTTTGACTTAACACAAAAGCTGTGATCGAGGACAGTCAAATGGCCATAACTTTCTTAAAAATTAAGAGAACTGAAAGACATTTTCAGTTATTATAGATTGAAGCATTCTGAAACAAATATGAATATCAATTTCTTAATAATAGATTAACATTTTTAAATAGCCTAAGTGTCCAAATAACATTCACACAAGAATTCACAATATAACATAATTTTTAAATCTCATTGTCATGGATTTATAGGCCAAATGGAAGCAATTTAATGTTTAATACCTGTAAATTAATGGCCATTTAAATCAACTTGTGAGTGGGTTATTCTGGAACGCGATCATTTGGAACGTTGCGGTTTGTGGTGATTTAGTCCCCATATCGGCATGAAAAACACTGCCGGTTCGTATGGGGACTAAATCACCGTTTCACAACATAAAATGTGAAATAAAGGCATCTTAAGGACCATTTTTATACATAAAATAAACGGCTTTCGTTTACCTGTCCCCTACCTGAAATCCGTCCCCGTTGTCGGCGTTGACGGCTTTAGGAGCTGATTTTAAAATGACTCCAGCGCTGAACTAGTCGGGCGATTTAAAAAAAAAATACACAGAACGCCCGTCGAAACGATTCTTAGGCAAAAGCTTGCACTCCAACCAAATATAATCCAGGACAAGGTAAGAAAAAAACGTGTTTTAACCCCCCCCCCCTCCCCTCAAAGGCGCCAAAATCGCGCCCAACGGCCAGTGGCAGAATTGCAGCGCCGCTGATGGTAAGTATTGTAACATACCTAAACATTGAGCATTACTGTGGCGCAGTTGATGCCTTACAGTTCCTGAGACCTGGGTTCGATCCTGACTATCTATATGGAATTTGTACTTCCTCCCTGTAATCTTGTGGGTTTTCACCGGGTGCTTCGGTTTCATGAATTCATAAGATCATTAGTGATAGCGGCAGAATTAGACCATTCAACCCATAAAGTCTACTTTGCCATTCAGACATGGTTGATCTATCTCTTCCTCTCAACTTGATTCTCCTGTCTTCTCCCCATAACCCCTGACACTTGTACTAATTAAGAATCTTTTTATCTCCGCCTCAAAAATATCTATTGACAGCCTCCACAGCCTTCTGTGGCAATGAATTTCACAGATTCACCTCTTCCAAAGTCACGCAGGTTTGCAAGTTAATTGGCTTCTGTAAACTGCCCCTAGTGTGTAGGATGCAAAAGTGGGATAACAGGGAACTAGTGTGCGGGTGATCATCGATCTGCACAGACTCTGTGGGCCAAATTGGCTTCTGTAAATTGTCCCTAGTGTGTGCGGGGGATTGTTGGCCAGCATGGACTCGGTGGGCCAAAGGGACTCTCTCCTCACTGTATCTTTAAATTAAAAGCAAATGGTCCATTAGTGGACCCCTTGGCCCCTCATCACTGCCCCTCGAGCCAATGTGATCATGGCAGCTCTGCCCCAGACCTCATCTTTCCTGTGCCTGTCCACATTGTTCTCAATTCCCTGATATTTAAAATAATGTGTCTCTCCTATTTAAATGTGATTCAGTTTCCCCAACCCTCCAGAAAAGAGAATTCCAGAGATCTAACACCCTGTTTGAGAAGAAATTCCTACACCTTTTTTTTAAATTGCCTACACATTATTGTAACCATCACCCTCCATTTGAGATTCTCCCACATGGAAACATCTTGACATCTACCCAGCCATGTGCTCTCAGTAGTTGACTTGACCAAGTGGGACCCATTGGTCCCTGTCACACGGAGGTCTAGTCACCCAACGCAGCCGTTCCCCCGACGCAATATTCCACCACTCACCCGTAGCCCCAACTGCGCTGTGGCGGCTCATTTCCCCTTATCCACCAGCATCCCTCCCCCTTCTCTTCATCCTCCCAATTACACTTGCTGCCAGGACTTTAAAAAATAATCTAATTGCACTTCCCCTGCCTCCCCCAGCACTCCTTCCCCCTCCTCATCAGCCCCCCTGTGCCAGGATTATAAAAAATAATCCAATTGCACTTCCCCTGACTCCCCCAGCACTCCCTCCCCCTCCTCCACAGTTAAAGACTTGCTGTCAGGACTCAGTGTTCTGTGATTGCAAGATAGTTACGGGGAGGGCCAGCAAGGATTTAGATCCCATTGTGACATCATAGCTGTAACAGCCAGTGTGCAGATGGAAGAAATGTTTCTCAAAATGGGATTTTGTAAAGTTAAAATTGTGAGTAACTTGTAACATATAACATCAATCTAAACGAAACTTGATACAAACCACCACATGACAATTGTGAGTAAGGTGGTCCAAAAATGGTAGCACTATTGTGTACCGTTTTGGCGTAATTTGAGGACATCACCGAATCAGAGATCACACACACACACGCACGCACGCACGCACGCACGCACGCACGCACGCACGCGCGCGCACACACACACACACACACACACACACACACACACACACACACACACACACACACACATATATAGAAACAATCAAAATGAGAGTTTCAGTAATTATAGATGTTAACCCCTCATTCTTCTAAATTCCAAAGAATATAGTTTTATTTTCTTCAGTCTCTTGAAATGGAGTGACATTCTCTGCCCAGAATATAGTCCTATGACTCTTTTGCAGATTACCTCCAAGGACAGGGATATCCATTCTTATTAAAGGTAGCAAAACAGTGCACAGTATTCCAAAGGTAGCCTCACCTGTACCCTTTACAATTATAACAATAATTCTCAATTTCTAATCTTTTTTGCAATTAAGGTCATGTGATATGTTCTTTACTAACTATTTTCTGCACCTGCTTGCTAACAGTAGATCACTCACTGTTGCTGATTTGATCCATGTCTGGTTTTACTATTGCCAACCCGATCCATAATTCATACCGTGTTTCCACTATGCCATCTGGTGGTATGCGATTAGCTAAGACTTCAGTTTAATCTACGATGCTATACCTTGCGTATGCCAATGCCATGGTCTCTGCATGTATTCTTAATAAATAACCTTTTATGAAGTTAAATGACTTAGTGTTACTTATACTTCTTACATGGTGTCAGAAGTCTTACTCCAGAACTAAATTGGCTTGAACTTCATGAGTTTTTTTCTCTCTTTTTTTGCAGAAGAGGGATTTGATAGTCTGTTTGTTAAACGGACATGGCTGATACATTTCAGAAACTAGACCCACTCGTTTTTGACAGCAATATAGGAGAGCTATGGCATATCTTCGAGCAAGAATACAATGTCTTCATTGATGCTGCTCACCACGATAAACCATCCCACATCCAAGCATACATTCTCTTCAATCTTGCTGGACTGGAGGCTATCCAACATGCAAAGTCCTTTGTCTATGCGGAGGAGGTGAGACAGCCTCCTGATGGGGATGGAGGTGAGATTAACACCCCTGCTGAATCGAAAGAGGATCCCGTGTGTCTCAAGAAGAAATTTTGGGAGCTATGCAGCCTCCAATCTAATCTCACTATGGAATGGCACAGGTTTCACGGGGGATTTCTTGACAGGCCGTACAGGAGATTTCACCATCAGCACCGGCCTCACTGGCAGTTCTTTCAATGGTGTAGAGACAAATTCCTGATCCCGGAACTGGTCACGGTCTATTGTTACATGTCCATCATTTAAACAAGCATTTCTATCTTCTGTCCACAACACTTCATCTTGGTTGTCGTATAGGACTTGCTGCGATGGCACCGGTTCATTCACCGGCAGGATATGTCTCCGGTTACGTCTATAAAGACCTCCTTCCGACTGAACCAAATAGGATCTTGGCTCTGTGCAAGTCTCCTTGACTGTGCCCAGGTGATCATACTAACCTTTTGTGATTCATCCACCAGCCCACCTAATTCCTTCTGTATTTTGCTCATCTGCAATTTTTCTCCATTTGGATTATAGTATGCCTTTAGGTTCCACCTACTAAAATACATAATCTCACACTTACCCACACTAAATTCAGCAACAGTGCAGATGAGCCACTGAAAATGAAGCATAAATTCATGTTTGGGCTGGAAATACAATATCTTAAATCTGTCCAGTGTTCAAATCTAACATACATCAACAACAGAGCATGAATGCATTTAACATGCATGATGTTTTTTTATGCATCATGATGGTTTGCAGTTAGCAGTTGTTCAATAATCCTGAAATGGTATATATTTGACTGGATTGAGTTTGGAATGGATAGGCAATTTCTTTAAACAGTGAATTAATTCAATGAATTCAATTTAATTCCAACCGGTTACCCTGAGGACCAGATTGATGGAATTGCCCAGTTGCGATAGTTACATCCTTGAATAATTAAACATTGCACAGTAACTAAAGTGGGTAATTTAATGTCTTGCAAACTTAATCAAAGCTCTCCAACCCATTGAAAGAATTCAGATTAGGCTATGACGACTCATTTGTTTAATGCTTCCCATTTGATTCACCATTCAGAAAGTGGTCAAACATGAGTATATAATCCAAAAGATTGAATTAGATTGAACAGAGGTCAAAATCCAAGTGGCTCTGGTCTATGATCTTCGGCTCCAAAGAAATCAAGAATAACAATCCTTTCATATATTTTGCAAGGAATAATGTGGGCAACTAACGGATGAAAAAAGAGTATCATTTTTTTTATAAAGAGGGTCTTGCATCTTGTACTGTGAGATCAGGAGATGGTGAGGCATGTGGAGACAAAAATCCAGACACTGCAAATGGGGCGACTGAGGCTGTGATCAGCAATAATAACCTGAAGGTACAAATTACACAGAAGGCTTGAGTGATGAAAAGTGCTACTGTGGGGTCAGAGACAGTTAACAGCTAGTAGGGGTAAAGGATTTAAGCAGAATAAATAATTTCAGTATTCCTCACCATGCCACCACAGGCAGATGTTGATGTAATGGATGTTAAAACTGCATTCTTGATTACACCAATCTGAAGTGCCTGGGGAATTATTTTTCTACATTAAAGGCACTGGAGTGCTTTTTTTTTTATATTGCCACTACTCTGCTTGAGCCAGGATATATCTGAAACAAAATTGTGAGCAGAATTATAAAGCAAACTTACAGCTTGTTGTTTGCTCATTCTCATTTCCAGAGACAGCCTTCGACTAAGGCAAGATTAGTTTCAACAACAAGTGAAACCGGGGGCTGGATCATATTATTGTCACGTGATCCTATCTTTGTCTCTGTTCATGTTGCTACTCCAGTTTCTTAAACATGGCCACAGACCATGTGAAACACATTGACGTTTAAAGCATAAAAAGGCTCTCAGTCATTTTTGAACAAATCTCTGAAGGCTTAGGAAGGTATTTTGCTTTCTTATGAATGGTGGAAATTGGGACATGAGGTTGACATGGAAGATCTCCAACCTTCTCTGTCATTCAATGAGATCATGGCTGAATTGATTTTAATCTCAGCTACACTTTCCCAAAACTTCCTTATGATCCTTGACCCATCTATTGTCCAAAATTCTTACCTATGAATATAGACAATGATTATATATGCTCATCTCTCGGGGTAATCAAATTCTTTAGAGTTTCTGCTGTACAGGAAGAAATTCTTCCTCACCTCCATCTGAAATGGGCAAACACTTAATTTGAAATTTTGAACACATCCTCCTTCGGGAAAACATCGTTTCAGATCTATCTTAACAAGCTAACAATCATAACTCAGTCTGACGAAGGGTCTCGACCCGAAACGCCATCTATTCCTTTGCTCCATAGATGCTGCCTCACCCACTGAGTTTCTCCAGCATTCTTGTCTACCAACCATCATAACATGATATGTTTCAATAAAGATCATCTCTTATTCTTCAAAGCTCCATTGAGTACTGGCCCAAGCTGCTCAAACCAACCTCATAAGACAAACCTTTCAGCCCAGGAATTAATCTGGTGATCCAGGGGGCATAGGTTTAAAGATTTAATAGGAACCTAAGGGGCAACCCTTTTAATCATAATCACAATCATAATTTATTAACAAAGTATGTTTTACAACATACGAGGAATTTGGTTGCCATACAATTATACTAAAAAAGCAACAAGACACACAACTACATTAAAAAATTGACATAAACATCCACCACAGCGGCTCATCCCCATTCCCCACTGTGATGGAAGGCAATAAAGTCTTATCTTCTTTCGTCCTTTTCTCCCGTGTTCGGGGAAGTCGAACCATCCACTCCCGCAGCCGGCGATCGAAGCTCCCATGTCAGTGTGATCAAAGGCTTTGAGCTCCGGAGCCGGTCTCTAACCAGGGACCGCAAACTCCACAATGTTAAAGTCCGCAGGCCTCTGTGGTTGGAGCTCCGAGGTCGATCCCTGGCCAACGGATCGCCAGCTCACGATGTTAAGTCCGCAGGCTCCCACAGTTTGAGCTCCGAGGTCCCAGCAAGAGGACACCAGCTCCACGATGTTAGGCCGCAGTGCAGACAGAGATACGACATGGAAAAAGTTGCATCTTCGTTGAGGAAAGAGATTAAAAAAAGTTTCCCCCACCCCCCACCCCCCACCCCCCACCCCCCAACCACACCACACAAAACACAAAACTAAACATAAACTAAAACATACCTTTTACAACAAACTACAAACACAAAGAAGGAAAAAGACGAGACAGACCGTTGGTGAAGCAGCCATCATACGTACCCCCCCTGGTGGTGGGTGTATGGAACGAGCTGCCCGAGGAAGTAGTTAAGGGGTATACCATCACAATGTTTAATAAACATTTGGACAGGTAAATGTATAGGATAGGTTTAGAGGGACATGGGCCAAGTGCAGACATGTGAGTCTAGTGTAAATGGGCTACATGGGCCAAAGGGCCTGTTTCAATGATGTATGATACTATGACTCTTCTCTGAACTGCATGTATATACCTTCTCAAATAAGTAAACCAAAATGCTATCCAGTATAACAGGCATAATTTTGCCATGCTCTACCCACCAACACCAAGCCTTCCTTACTTTGACTCTCTTGTTTTCTCACAATAAAGCTGAACAATCATGAAAAGAAAAACAGAATCAATGTTTCAGCTGGAGTTTATGAAGGGTCTTTGACCTGAAACGTTCACTTTGTTTCTCTTTCTACAGGTGTTACTTGACCCTCTTGAGTGTTTCCAGTATTTAGTTCATCATTGCAACTTTTGTCTTTCAAGAAGAGCAGTCCATTTTGTTTCTTTATCACATGCGAGACCCGCATGCTAATTTTTCATGTATGTGAAACTGATCCTTGAGGCAAGTTACATTCATCCATTTATTCCTAGTCTCAGTCTTCAAAGAAATTGGCTAACTTTTAAATATTAAGGGAGTCGAGGATTATAGATATAGGGCACGAAAAGGCACTCAGGTAAAATATCAATCATCAGTTTAATGAATGGTGGAGCATGCAAGAGAGGCCACTTAGCCTATTTTTTGTTTCCACTTTTACATTCTTGCATCCAGCACTTTCTGTACAACAGTATTCTGTAGCCTTTCTCTATTTTGAACACATTTTGCTTTTCTATTCTTCCTACCTAACTAGATAGCCTCTCCTTTCCCTACATTATACTCCATTTGTATAACTTTTTTACATTCACTTAGCTTACCTTAACTTATTTGAAGACTAGTTATCTGCCTCACAGCTTGCTTTTGTATGCTTTCTTTGTATATTGAGCACATTTCCTGCAAGCCCCAGTCCCTTTATATAAGTTATTTGACAAAAGATATTAAATATTTTAAGCCCTGGCTATGATCCCTCTTGCTATTCCCATCACTTATATTTAGTTAAGCTGAAAACGACTCTCTCTGAAAATGTCCTCTCTCTCTGTTTTCTGTCAGTTATCGTCATCCATCTGTGCATGTATGTTATCCCCAAAGCAATGCCCCCTTTCCTTGTGCAGTAACATTTTAAGTGGCAGCTGTTCGAATGTCTTCTGGATTTCAAAACAAAACTCCATTTTGCAGGCCCACTTTATCCACTCTTCTCATTACAAATTTAGTTTAATCCAATAAATTAGTTAGGCAATATTTTACTTTCATAGAACCAAATTGACTTTGGTTAATCCTGATTTTCTGAATGTTCTGCTGCCACTTGCATAATAAATTCCCACAAATTCCCAATAACAGTGTAGATTAATTTATGTACAGTTACATACTTTCTGTCTCCACCTATCTTTAAAAAGGGCATCACTTATGTGCTCTTCTAATTGACTGAAAACTTTCCAAATTCAAGGGAATTTTTAACAATCATACATTCAACATTTCTATAATCACTTCTAATAAGACTTCAAAACGCACACCATTAGATGTAAGGCACTTTGTTAGTTTTTAATCCCATTAGTTTGCCTATTATTGCATTCTCGTGATAATGAGAAACTCCAAATTAAGCTCCACTTTAAACTCCAAATTTCTGCTATTATTTGGATGTTTTAAAGTCTTCCGGTGGATCCAAAATAGTATTTCAAAATCTCTGATATTTTCTTGTTTCCCATTGGTGATTCCTGAGATTAATGTTCTAAGATTATTCTCCTAAGTTTTATGTACTTTTATTATCTTAATTTTACATACTTGTAGAAGCTCTACTCTCTCTTTTTATATTTCTTGTTAATTTAATCTCATAATTGATGTTCCTTAGTTTATTTTAATCAGCCTTTGTTTCCTTTTTTTTTACAATTCACCAGACTTACAACTATTCTTCACAGTATTTTACTCATTCTCTCATCCAAGCAAATGACAGGTGTTGCACTTTGGGAGTGCAACACCTCCCTTAACCACAAATTATGCTGTGGTTAGGGGCTGGGGCATGTAGCGAGGGGGCGGGTGAGAAGCTTGGATAGAGTGGATGTGGATAGGATGTTTTCACTTGTGGAAGAGTCGTGGACTAGAGTTCATAGCCTCAGAATTAAAGGACATTTATTTAGGAAGGAGATGAGGAGGAAAAAGACTACAAAAGTTGTGACCACTGCCCAGTCCATCACCGGCTTTGACCTCCCCACCGTCGAAGGGATCTATCGTAGTCGCTGCCTCAAAAAGGCAGCCAAAATCATCAAGGACCCACACCATCCTTGCCACACTTATCTCAGCACTGCCATCAGGAAGAAGGTACAGGAGCCTGAAGACTGTAACATCCAGGTTCAGGAACAGCCACTTCCCCACAGCCATCAGGCTATTAAACACAACGAATAAGCTATGAGATCTGAACTGCAAAAGACTGTATTATCATTTGCTTTTTTGTGCTACATTTGTTATTTATTGAACTTTTTCTTTTTTTCCCCGTTATATACAATGTTTACATATTCACATACACTGTTGTGCTGCAGCAAGTAAGAATTTCATTGCCCCGGCCGGGACATATGACAATAAACACTCTTGACTTCACGACTTCTTCAGTGGTGAATCTGTGGAATTCTTTGCCACAGAAGGAAACAAAGTTAGTGGCTATTTTTAAGGCAGAGATAGATCAATCCCTGATTAGTACAGGTGTCAGTGGTTATGGGGAAAAGGTAGGAGAATGGGGTTAGGAGGGAGATAGACCTGCCATGATTGAATAGCAGTGTAGTATGATGTGCCTAATGGCCTAATTCTACTCTTATCTCTTATCTTATGAAGAGTTGGTCAAGGTCTGGTACACGTCCAATTGCAGGACTGGAAAAGCTGACATATCCACAGCAAATACAGTATTAGCTGTTGTTTCTCTCATGTTGCATTCCCTGGCTTTTCATTGTCAGAGCTTTATTATTATATTATTTCTCAAGTATAATTATGAAGTAAAAGCATTATTTCAGTTTGACATCCAGTAACAATAAAGACTAGACATGTTTAGAGATACAGCGTGCAGACAGGACCCTAGGCCCACCAGACCATTGATCACCTATTCATACTTATTCTATGTTATCCCACTTTCTCATCCACTTCTTATGCACTGGGAGCAATTTCCAGAGGCCGATTAACCTACAAACCTGCAGGTCTTTGGAATTTGAGAGGAAACTGGAGCACCCAGAGGAAACCCGCGGTGTCACAGAAAGAACTTGTAAACTCCACACAAATGGCACCCAAGGTCAGGATTTTGTGCATTAAAAGATTGAATAAAATGTTTCTTTCCCACCTCAGGGATCTAACTATAAAATAATAAATCACATTGACGACTTTGGATTTTACTCTCTGGTAAATACTGTATTTGCTTATTGTTAATGTTGCAGCTTTGTATGGGGCACATTGTGTGTCCACAATATGAACCTAGCAACCTCCTCAGAGTATTTTTGTCCAAATCAGTGGATCAATTACTATCAGACTAAGATATGTTGCTTCGAATCAGAAAGCCTATTTCTTAGAAATGAAACGAATGGGCCTGTCCCTTATAGGTGACTTTCTAGGTGACTGCAGTTGCCACATGGTCGCCACATGTTCGCAGGTAGTTGCAGAGGAGTCGCCTTCATGGTCGCGAGAAGTTCCTGCATTCTGGGAACTAGTCGCGGCCTCATTATGGTCGCCGCAAATTTTTCAACATGGAGAGTAGCGAGAATTCTCGGGTCGCCAGGAAGTCGTAATGGGTTGCCAGAAGGTTCTCGGAGGTTTCCTTAGGTTGTAGTCGGTGCTGACCGGTGAATTTAATTGGCTCATTGGGAAAAAAATGTAAGCAGTGGTTTTCAGAACCCAGGATAACCAACCGGTAATATTAAATGTCTGCCGAGCTTCACAGCTGTGTATCTCTGGCTTATTAAAAGTTATCTGCACTCCTTCTCCCCCCTCTTCCCCCCTTCCCCTCCCCCTCTCTTTTAAAGGACACCGTACACATAAAAACATAGAAACATAGAAAATAGGTGCAGGAGTAGGCCATTCGGCCCTTTGAGCCTGCACCGCCATTCAATATGATCATGGCTGATCATCCAACTCAGTATCCTGTACCTGCCTTCTCTCCAAACCCCCTGATCCCTTTAGCCACAAGGGCCACATCTAACTCACTCTTAAATATAGCCAATGATGTAAACTAATCTCTTATGTGGGACCTTGTCGAAAGCCTTCTGAAAGTACACTGTGCTAGCCGTCTTAATTACAGCGCCAACCTTCCTGTTCATCATGGTGTGTGTCTGTATCACCTTGGCTTTGCACCATGTGAATCTTTTAGACAGCGCTCCCCCTTCTTGCCCTGTCCCCTGCCTGCATAGCGGGCTGGTGAAGGATGCGATGTGTTTGTGTGTGTTCCACTCTGACAGTCGCCGTCCCAGTTGCCGGTTTTTCAGGCGACTGCCGGTAACTTGACAGTCGCTGGCAATCCGCTGAAAAATTGCCTAAGTGGGACAGGCCCATAAGGTTTGCATTATTTGTGGATTGAGCCATTACCTACTGTAATCAAAAATGTCCTTGTGGTTTTAATGCAGAACTGACATTAAACCAGAGTTCATGGTCTCAGCGTGTTACTCTATCCTCGCGAATCATAATAATTTCAGACAAGCGAAGCTATGCATGGCTTATAAAACCCAGATCCAAAGCTGTCTGAGTCAGATCCTCTCTAAAGCGATGATACTTTGATCACTGCATAAGCTTCCAACTTGCCAACAGTTTTTCAAGCCATTCTTGATGTGTTTTGGGACATCATGAAAAAGTTGTCATTTGCAATGATTTCAGCTATCAATTCCAAATTCTGCTTATGCTCTGAGCCATGCAACTAAACTGATTAGTTATTCACACAGGATCCACTGTGATAGCTATACTGTTGGTGAAAATCAATGCAATCATGGTTTCTTCTTGCTTTTTTTTTTTTTGACAAGTTGAAATGCTGAAATGCTACTTTTGACATTACCTGCCTAAATTGGGAAGGAGGCTGTGAAGTCACAACAGTACTTGCTGCAAAGCTAGTGTAGCCTGAATTATATTAGGAATGACAATAAAAATAGGCAGACACAAAGAACTGCGGATGTTGGAATCTTAAGCAAAACACAAAATGTTGGAAGTGGGTCAGGCAGCATGCGTAAAGACAGTGTTTCGGGACGGGACACTTCTTCAGACTAATAGTAGTAAAGGGGAGAAAACTGGAAAAGAGTGGTGGGGGGGGACCAAGCCGGGCAGGAAAGGGGAGATTTAGATTGACAAAGGCTGAAGGTGAAAAGGATACAAACGGTATTAGAGAAGAAGAAAAGAAGTACAATGTAAAACCAGAGAGAAGATATAGGTGGGAGGGGGTGGGGGAGAGGGGGTTGAAACAGGATAAAAGGTAGATAGAAGTGAGGGGGGTTTTGATTAGCAACACCCCGCTCCCACTTCCACCCATCAACATGAAATGGGCAGAAGCATTTTAAAAGGGGCACTAAACATCATTGCAAATGGCACCATTTACTAGGCATTCATCTCGTTTGCCTCTTTTTGGTTTTCCTTTCCGTCGGTTGACTGCCCTACTATTTTTCCTGAAATAACAATGGCATTGCTGTATTCTAACTAGATGCTGATAATGAGCTCAATGATATGGAGCAATAATATGATCTTTCAAGGGAGAAATTTGGTTTCAGCTTCCTTTTGACTGAAGGGCAAAGAGTGGGCTCCACCACAATAATCATCTAGAAATACGATCTGCAAGCATCAATTTGCTTCAGTGAAGCTAAAGAGACAACTGTGCTTTAAAAAATCCTGTAATAGTTTCCTCTCTATAAGAACTGTTAACATTTGTCCTTTGTATTTAAACAGAAGCTATTGGTACATTCATGAGAACCAAGGAAGAAGGGTCCTGACCCAAAAGGTCACCTGTCTACAGATGCTGCATGACCCACTGAGTTGATCGAGCACTTTGTATTTTGCTCAAGACATTCACAAATAGGTTCAAAGGAAGTGAGTCAACACATTTAAAGGACTCTTCGTGTCATTTCAAAATATTTAGATTCATGTCAATACTCCTGCACACAAATATTGTTGCACCTATCTCCATTTATTCTGTTGAACCCAATGGAATCTAAAGACCGGTGATGAATGGAACTAGCGATTAATGGTTTACAAATTAGAGTGCTGCTTTGTTTTGATTAGAAATAATCGCCTTCTACACATTTTACATAGTGTCACATAGAAAGCCATTGTGACAAGATACCGTCTAATTGAAAATCTACTTTGGAAAGTTCCTCATTTCTAACCACATGCAAAGGAGAGTGTGTGGAAAAAAAGAATAAGGGGTAGATATAAGAATAAGGGACAAGGAAACACTTTTTCTCACAGAGAGTGGTGAGTCTGTGGAATTCTCTGCCTCAGAGGGCGGTGGAGGCAGGTTCTCTGGATGCTTTCGAGAGAGAGCTAGATAGGGCTCTTAAAAATAGCGGAGTCAGGGGATATGGTGAGAAGGGAGGAACGGGGTACTGATTGGGGATGATCAGCTATGATCACATTGAATGGCGGTGCTGGCTCGAATTGTCTATTGTCTATTACAAGAAAAATGCAGTATGCAAATAAGTAATTAAAATTACACAGAGAAAAATGTTATTGAAAGAATAATGGGAGTGAAAGAAAATTAATAATTTGCCTCCTCACCTGCTGTTGACATTGTTAATGCTGTGTTTCAGAGCATTGATTTGGAGGATCTCCATTGATGTTGCTGAAAATATTCATTTCCACAGAAATTGAAGATAATATTCCTGCCCGAGGCCAGGTTCAAATATAATTATTCAGAGCCTGAAAGATCATGACGTTAATGAACAATTGATGAAACAGTTGATGGATTCTATGGTTTAATTGTGAGAAAGTTCAAACAAAATGGAAAGATTGGAGAAGATATGCTACTTTGCAGAATTCTTTTAAATGCAACAAAGGTAGATCTCTCTCAAAGAGAATATGAATGCCTGATGTGATATCAAACTCCAAGATACATAATGGTTACCTGGAAAAAGTGATAGCATGTTTCTTATAGGTAGACAAAAATGCTGGAGAAACTCAGCGGGTGAGGCAGCATCTATGGAGCGAAAGAATAGGTGACGTTTCGGGTCGAGACCCTTCTTCTGACTGATGTGGGGGTGGGGGGAGCGGGAAGAAGAAAGGAAGAGGCGGAAACAGTAGGCTGTGGGAGAGCTGCGAAGGGAAGGAGAAGGAGGGAGAAAGCAAGGACTACCTGAAATTGGAAAAGTCAATTTTCATACCGCTGGGGTGTAAACTACCCAAGCGAAATATGAGGTGCTGTTCCTCCAATTTGCGGTGGGACTCACTCTGGTCATGGAGGAGGCCCAGGCCAGAAAGGTCTGATTCAGAATGGGAGGGGGAGTTGAAGTGCTGAGCCACCGGGTGATCAGGTTGGTTGATGCGAACCTCGGACTATCTGTAATCAGACTTTACCGTGCGCTAAATGTTATTCCTTTCATCCTATATCTGTACACTGTGGATGGCTTGATTGTAATCCTTTCTGCTGACTGACACTAAAAAGGTTTCACTGTTCCTTGGTACATGTGACAATAGACTAAACTAAATAAAACTAAGCCATTCCCCAGATTATAGTTCACAAATCTATTATTGTCATTTACTTCACCAGTCTTTCAGAGGAGTATTATCATGTTTACATTATGAGTGGGCCTGCGGTTATCAGTATAGGGAGGCAATGTGACTACACATGATATTAGAGATGAACCCAATCCTATTGTAATTCAGTATACACGAGCAGAAATATATTCCCACAAGGATTCTATATTACACTCAAGATTCTATATTACACTCAAGACTGAACTTTTGCATTACCCCCATCCCCTTCCACCAAGGTAAGAGCACAAAAAATGATTTTCACTTCATTCTACCATCTGAGTCAGAGTGAACATAGAAACATAGAAACATAGAAAATAGGTGCAGGAGTAGGCCATTCGGCCCTTCGAGCCTGCACCGCCATTCGATATGATCATGGCTGATCATCCAACTCAGTATCCAATCCCTGCCTTCTCTCCATACCCCCTGATCCCTTTAGCCACAAGGGCCACATCTAACTCCCTCTTAAATATAGCCAATGAACTGGCCTCAACTACCTTCTGTGGCAGAGAATTCCACATATTCACCACTCTCTGTGTAAAAAATGATTTTCTCATCTCGGTCCTAAAAGATTTCCCCCTTATCCTTAAACTGTGACCCCTAGTTCTGGACTTCCCCAACATCGGGAATAATCTTCCTGCATCTAGCCTGTCCAACCCCTTAAGAATTTTGCAAGTTTCTATAAGATCCCCCTTCAGTCTTCTGAATTCCAGCGAGTACAAGCCGAGTCTATCCAGTCTTGGAACAGCTCAAGACTGGCTACAAATTGAAGCAAGAATGCTGCAGTAAATCGATTCGTTTTTCTCCAGAAAAATCTAACTGAATTCATGCTGGTTTTATCAAATTTGAATCAGAATTGCATAAAAAATTTAGATCTTGAGCTATTCAACTTAAAAGTTGAATTAATTCATATACTCATCCAACATTAAATATTGTATTGAAAATAAATCATTAAAAAGATTGGTTCTTACAGTAATTCTAGTAAGTGCAAAACCATTGTCCTTACATTGGCATTTTTATTCAAAAATAACAGATATGTCCTATCAATTTCCAAATGCGTTAATTAATAATTACATGTAGTTGGCAATTTGGCTTGTGCAACATAGAATTTGCAATTAAATTCTCAATGCAGCAAAAATAATTCACCATTTTCCACATTATCATTTGGTATTTCACTTGCTTCTTGTCACGGTAAATGAGACATGACACACATACTAAAGACCATTCATATATTGAAGCATTAAACTGCAAGGCCATAACAATTTCCATGACAAGGCACGTAAGCACTTCTTCCCTGATAAGAGCAATATGAATATGATTTCCACCCCCAACAATTCTGCAGACATTGGCCTCCAAATGATTGAATCAACAACTGCGTACTCAGGGGAGGATTAGGTGACTAGATTGATGAAATATCTGAATAAAGCGTAAAGAAAAATGTGACTAAAATAGAAAAATAGATGTGCCAGGTACCAAATTATATATTTGGTTGGAAATACAATCTTGTTTGTAATTGCAGCAACTGTCCTTTTATTTTGGAAAAAACAATCAGACTGTCATTATTAAACTGAAAGTCTTTAAAGAAGATTGAACTGTTTAAATAATTTGAAAAAAGTATATTAGACATTGGGATTAAAGTTAAAATTTAGTGCAGACACAAAAACAAGTTTATATCTTTGAAAGCCCTTATCTGAAAGAGACTTATGAAGTTGGATGATCCTGATGCAGATCCCTAAAGATTTAATTCTCTAATACTGTACAAAATGTTCTGAATTTTAACAGCATTGTTTCTGACACTTTGATTTTGTATAAAGCATTCTTTAATCTACAGTCAAAAAAGATTATCGTTAATGGATAAGTGAACCAAGGAGATGTGGAGAGAGCGGTCGCTGCAGAAGGCGGAAAGGGATGGGGATGGGAAGAAGTGAGTGGTGGAGGGATCGCGTTGAAGGTTGTGGTAGTCGGAGAATGATGTGCTGGATGTAGAGGCTACTGGGGTGAAAGATAGGGGCCAGAACGCTATTCTTGTTCCATCAGGGGGGGACGAGGAGCGAGAGCACCACTGTGACAGTTGCAACTCCTTGGTTCACTTATACCTTCCCACCCAAACCACCCTCCCCACATACTATCCCCCAGCAACCACAGAAAATGTAACACCTGCCCCTATACCTCCTTTCTCCCATGCATCCAGAGACCCTAGCAACACTTCCAGGTGAGACAGAAGTTTGCATGTACCTTCTATAACTTAATCTACTGCATGCGGTGTACCCAATGTGACCTCCTTAACATTGGTGAGACCAAACGTAGGCTAAGCAAATTTGTTTTGCCAAACATTTGCGCTCGGTCCACCAATGCCTGATGGATCTTCCCTGCAAACAAACCTCCCTGCTTTCTTGTCACCACATCCCCCCTCTCCTCTTCCCCCTTTCTTCCCTGTGCCCCACCTCCAAAATAAAATTATAAATGGACTGAACAAGTTAGACGCAGGAAAAATGTTCCCAATGTTGGGCGAGTCCAGAACCAGGGGCCACAGTCTTAGAATAAAGGGGAGGTCATTTAAGACTGAGGTGAGAAAAAACATTTCCACCCAGAGAGTTGTGAATTTATGGAATTCCCTGCCACAGAGGGCAGTGGAGGCCAAACCACTGGATGAATTTAAGAGAGAGTTAGATAGAGCTCTAGGGGCTAGTGGAGTCAAGGGATATGGGGAGAAGGCAGGCACGGGTTATTGATAGGGGGCAATCAGCCATGATCACAATGAATGGCGGTGCTGGCTCGAAGGGCCGAATGGCCTATTCCTGCACCTATTTTCTATGTTTCTATGTTTCTATAAATCCCCCCACCTCACCTGTATCCACCTATCACTTGCTAACATTTGTCCTGCCCCCACCTCTCTTCTAGCTTTCTTCAACCTGATCCTATTGTCCTTCAGCATTCACAAGCAGAAATACTTTACAGTGCAGGTTGCTAGACAACAGTTCGAAACAGTTTAGAGTGTCATGGTGGTGCAGCGGTAGAGTTGCTGCCTTAGAGTAACAAAGACTCGGGTTCAATCCTGACTACAGGTGCTGTCTGTACAAAGTTTGTATGTTCTCCCCGAGACCTGCGAGACTTTTCTTCGAGAACTCCGGTTGCCTCCCACACTCCAAAGGTACAGATTTGTAGATTAATTGGCTTGGTAAATTGTAAATTGTCCCAAGGGTGTGTAGGATAGTGCTAGTGTACGGGGATCACTGATTGGTGTGGGTTTGGAGAGCCGAAGGCCTGTTTCCATGTTGTATCTCTAAATTAAACTGATCCTCTTTTTTAAATTTCCAATGACCAAATGCCTCAATCTTCTTCGATAGGCAGAAGATGAAAGCAAGGTTCTTCCAGAAATTGGATTACTTTCTCTCTGGATAATTTTAATGGAGCCAACAATAGATGGGAAACATGCGTAGAATTGTGTAGAAATTCAAAATCCCAAAGCATCAACTGTAAATATTTAAGAAAGAATTGCAGGTGCTGGAAAAATCGAAGGTAGACAAAAATGCTGGAGGAACTCAGCGGTTTAGGCAGCATCTATGGAGAGAAGGAATAGGCGACGTTTCGGGTCAAGAGCCTTCTTCAGACTGATGCTCGGGGGGGGGGGGGGGGGGAGAAAGGAAGAGGCAGAGACAGTAGGCTTGTTGGATAGCTGGGAAGGAGGAGTGGAAGGAGAGAGAAAGCAAGGACTATCTGAAATTAGAGAAGTCAATGTTCATACCGCTGGGGTGTAAAATATGAAGTGCTGTTCCTCCAATTTGCGCTGGGCCTCACTCTGGCAATGGAGGAGGCCCAGGACAGAAAGGTTAGATTCAGAATGGGAGGGGGAAGTTGAAGTGCTGAGCCAGACTTGAAGTGCTGATCAGGTTGGTTAGAGCGAACTGAGCGGAGGTGTTGGGCGAACCTCTGCCTCATCTGGAAAGACTGCTAGGGTCCTTGGATGGAGTAAAGGGGGGAGGTAAAGCAACATGTGTAGCATTTCCTGCGGTTGCAAGAGAATGTACCTGGGGTGGGGGGGGTTTGGGTGGGAAGGGACAAATTGACCAGGTAGTTACGGAGGGAACGGTCTCTGCAGAAAGCAGGAAGGGGAGGAGATGGGAAGATGTGGCCCGTGGTAGGATCCCTTTGGAGGTGGCGAAAATGTCGGAGGATTATATGTTGTATGCGATGGCTAATGGGGTGGAAGGTGAGAACAAGGGGGACTGTCTGTTACGAGTAGGGGGATGGGGAATAAGAGCGGAGCTGCGCTATATAGAGGAGACCTTGGTGAGAGCCTCATCTATAATAGAAGAGGGGAACCCCCGTTCCCTAAAGAATGAGGACTGGAACACGTCATCCTGGGTGCAGATGTGGCGTAGACAAAGGAATTGGGAGTAGAGGATTGAGTCCTTACAGGAAGCAGGGTGGGAAGATGTGTAGTCCAGGTAGCTATGGGAGTCAGTGGGTTTGTAGTAGATGTCGGTCAGTAGTCTGTTGCTTGCGATGGGGATTAAATTAAATATTTAATTTAATATATTGAATATTGTATTGAGTTCAAGCTCAATTCATATTTACTGTCACATGCACCAATTGGTTCAGTGAAATTTGAGATACCATACAGCCATACATATAAAAATAACACAATACATGATAGTATTTAACATAAACATCCACCACAGCGGAATCAACGTTTTACACCACTGGCAATAAAGTTCAGTCATCTTCCTCTTTGTTCACCCGTGGTTGGAGCCTTTGAACCCTCCACAATTGCCGCTAGGGACAGCCCGATGTACAGGCCCTCTCGCCGGGATGATCGAAACTCCGGCATCGGAACGGATCAGAACACACTCATGGCTTTCTGAATCGGCCGCTTCTCACCGGAGACCGCAGCTTATGAAGTCCACAGCCCGAGCTTGACAGAGCTACAACACTGGCCATCCCCGGCAAGGGATCGCCTCGCTCCGCGATGATAAAGTCAGCTCCGCAAACCACAGCTCCACGGTGTCAAAATCAACAGGCCCAACACTCCGGAGTTCCAACACAGGCGAGGGATCGCCCCGCTCCATGATGTTAATTCAGCGCTGTGCCGCTGCTGAAGCTCTGGTCGATCTCCGGTTGGAAAGGCCACGCCAAACGAGTTGGTAGGCCGCGAGGGGGAGGGGGGGGCGAAGATGCGACACAGAGAAAAGACGCATCTCTGTCCAGGTAAGTGACAGAGAGACGGTTTCTCCCTACCACCACCCCCCACATAGAGCATTCTAAGAAACATTTAAAACATACATTTAGACACACTAAAAATAACAAAAAGGGTGATAGGACTAACAGCTGCAGGCGAGGCAGCCACTGTGGTGGTGCCACCCAATGGAAATGAACCATCCAAAAATGTAACTGATGCACAAGCTCCCTGTGAGCAAGTAGGACAATGCCAGGTCAGTCTGCCTGAGAACCTCAAATTATACAAAGCATGGTGCAACAAATGAGATGTCAACATGCACTTGATTTTGTCTTTAATTGAAGTTTGCTTGGAAATCCACGGAAAAATAGAAGGAAAGATTCACAATCCCACATTGTATATTTAGACTACAATAGTACTTAGTTCAATAGTTACTTTGTTGTCACATGAAACAGTGGAATACTATGGCCTTTGAACTACTTTGTTTGCATACTATGCAGTAAAATCATTTGTACATAAGTACAATCATCCACGAGTAAAAGAGTACAACAATTGTAGGGTAAAAATAAAAGTAGATTTCTTCTGATGCAGCACAGGAAATGTCGCCACGTTTCCGGCACCATCTTAAAAATTTCAAGTTTCTTATTAAAAATATTGAGTCTTATCTGGGCCTTAAAAGCCCCTAGTCCTAGCAGCTGCACTGTGTTGGTAATGTAGGGGGTCGAATGTTCATTATGCCCTGAAATGTCCTTTGCAACAAGTGAAATATTTTTTAAGTTAACAATGCAGCAGCTAATTTGCTACTTCTAACAGCCATAATATTGAGTGGATCATCTTTGAAATAGTGATGATGTCTTGAATCTAAACATCGGCATGATGTTTCAATTTGAATGAATGAATGAATGAATGAATGAATGAATGAATGGATAAGTTTATTGACCAAGTATTCACATACAAGGAATTTGCCTTGGTGCTCCGCATGCAAGTGACAACAGACATACTGTGACAGTTAGGAATAACACATAAAACATTAAACATTAATAATAAAACATTATTGATTAAGCATGTGAATTAAATATAATACCAGAGCAAAAGGAGGCTACAGATTTGTGATTATTGAGTAGAGCTACTACTCGTGGAAAAAAAGCTGTTTTTATGTCCGGCTGTGGCAGCTTTGACAGTCCGGAGTCGCCTTCCAGAGGGGAGTGAATCAAAGTGTTTGTGGCCAGGGTGAGAGGAGTCAGAGATGATCTTACCCACTCGCTTCTTGGCCCTTGCAGTGTACAGTTCATCAATGGAGGGAAGGTTGCAGCCAATAACCTTCTCAGCTGATCGGATGATTCGCTGCAGCATCCGGATGTCGTGCTTGGTGGCTGAGCCAAACCAGACCATGATGGAGAAGGTGAGGACAGACTTTACGATGGCCGTGTAGAATTGGACCATAATTTCTTGTGGCAGATTGTGCTTCCTCAGATGCCGCAGGAAGTACATCCTCTGTTGTGCCCTTTTTGACTGTGGAGTCGACGGTGGCCCCCCACTTAAGGTCCTTGGAGATTATGGTTCCCAGGAACTTAAAAGTCTCCATAGATGTAACTGTGGTGTTGTTGATGGTGAGTGGGGTGAGGGGAGGGGGAGCTCTCCTAAAGTCTACTATCAATTTCACTGTTTTAAGAGCATTGAGCTCCATGTTGTTGCAATGGCACCAGGATGCCAGCTGTGTCAGTTCTTGTCTGTTGGCAGATTCCTCCCCATCCTGGATCAGTCCTATCAGGGTTGTGTTGTCCTCAAACTTGAGAAGCTTGACAGAGGAGTTTGTGGAGGTGCAGTCATTGGTGTAGAGGGAGTAGAGGAGAGTGGAGAGTATGCAGCCTTGTGCTGCTCCTATGCTGGGGGTTTGCGGGTCCGAGATGTACTTTATCAGCCTCACATGCTGCTTCCTGTCTGCCAGGAAGCTGGTGATCCACCAACAGAGGGGTTCAGGTACAGTTAACTCGGAAAGTTTGGAGTGTAGTAGCTCTGGCACAATGGTTTGAATTCAGAGCTAAAATCAACAGACAAAATCCTTGCATAGGTCCCCTGGCAGTCTAGGTGTAGGAGGGTGAAGTGCAGGCCCAGGTTGACTGCATCGTCCACATCTCTATTGTCCTGATATGCAAACTGCAGAGGGTCCAGCAGGGGGTTTGTGATATTTTTCAGCTTGGCCAGCACAAGCCTTTCAAGGGTCTTCATGATTACAGAGGTCAGTGTGACAGACCTATGGTCATTAAGACCAGTAATCCTTGCCTTTTTGGGTAAAGAGACAATAGTGGATACTTTGAAGCAGGCAGGGACAGTACAAGTTTGCAGGGACTGGTTAAAAATGTCTGTGTAGACCGGTGCCAGTTGTTCGGCACAGAGCTCGAGAGTAGAGTGGGGAAACATTGTCCGGTCCTGGTGATTTCCAGCTTTTCTCTCTTCTGAACAGCATCTCCACCTCCTCTATTTTTATTGTTGATGATGGAGAAGTGATGTTGTGCAGCACGGAGGGGATGGGTAATTGGGTGTGAAGTGGTGATTGGAGAGGGGTGGGTGGGAACGGGTCCAGTCTTTTCAGACTGGAGTCTTGCTTTAAGTGTGTGTGAAGTGGTGATTGGGGAGGAGTGGGTGTAGAAGGGTCCAGTCTTTGCAGACTGAGGTCAGGCTGTGAGTGGGTGTGAAGTATTGGTTGGAGTGTGAAAAGGTCCAGTCTTTTCTAACTGGAGTCTTGCTTTAAGTAGGTGCAAAGTGGTGAATGGGGAGGAGGGCCGAAGAAGGGTCCAGTCTTTGCAGACTGGGGTCTGGCTGTGTTTGTTGCGGAGGGGGTTACAGTGTTACGTTTTCTACTTGTCAAACCTGCAGTAGAACTAATTCAGGTCATTGATCAGCTGACGATTCTCCAAAGAGTGGGGGCCTTTCCTTTTGTCGCTGGTGATTTCTTGCAAGCCCTTCCAAACTGAAGAAGAGTCACTAGCTGAGAACTTGCTCCTCAACTTCACAGAGTACCTTTCCTTGGCAGCTTTGGTTCCTCTTCTCAGCTTGTACTTGGCCTGTAGATGTCTGTATCCCCGCTCCTGTAGGCCTCCTCTTTAGACTGGCGAAGCTGTCTGAGTTCTGCAGTAAATTAGGGCTTTTTGTTGTTGAACCAGGTCCAGGTCCTAGTTGGAATGCAACTGTCCTCACAAAAGCTGACATATGATGATACAGTGTCTGTATGCTTCCCTGAACACATTCCAATCAGTGCAGTCAAAGCAGGATTGTAGGTTCTCAATGCCCTCGCTTGTCCATCTTTTCGTTGTTCTGACCACAGGCTTAGCAGATTTTAGTTTCTGCCTGTAGGTCGGAAGAAGGTGAACTAGACAATGATTAGAGAGACCCAGAACCGCCCGGGGAACAGAGCGATATGCGTTCTTGATTGACGTGCAACAGTGGTCAAGTGTTCTCTCCCCTGTGGTGGGGCAGGTAACCTGAAGTCTGTACTTTGGAAGGTCACGGCTGAGGTTAGCGTTGTTAAAATCCCCCAAAACAATGACCATGGAGTCCGAGAAGTCACTCTCTATCCTCATTACCTGGTCAGCGAGTTGCGTTTGCACCTCACGTACGCAGGCTTGGGGGGGAATGTAAACTCCAGCGAGTGAGAGAAATCCGGAACAATGTTTGTCTGTTCGTTGCAGTTGCATTTAACAAATGTCACACATTTAATTAAGTGCTGTTACATTTAACAAATGACACACACCTGGTACTTCAATATGGTTATGACTGGCCTTGTCTTGCAATATTTGCTTTCAGGCTGAATAAAACTAAATCTACTTCTTCACACAATTCTAAAATTCGGTTCCTATCTGAAGAACAAAAACCCACAGGAGGAAAACAAAATCAATCAAATAAAGAATCTGCATTCAAGTATGTTGTAATGGTTTGCAATTTGGCCTCGAGTGATTCATGGTTTCATTCGATTTCACCATGTTTTGTCTTCAAACCATTAGACCTTTGGACATTGGGCAAAACATGCAAACTGGTCAGTGATGTGCTAATTTATAAATCCATGTTACACAGTTTGCCCACGAGGCACCTTCTTTAAATGACCCCTATCTCTGCAAAACGCTCTTACAAAAATCTTTCTGTTGCTGTTGCAAAATGGAACACATTGAGCAAATTGGTTACTCAGTTTTACTGTGACAAAGAAAGAAATGCACTTTCATTTTCCAGTAACACACATTGAATATTAAAGCAGTGTATTGAGAGATTCAAATTTTCAAACAATTTTAGCTTTCACCATACTTTAAAACCATTCCATGAAATGATCCAAGATGGTATAAATAAATTTACGCACTTAAATATTGGCTTTTAAATTGAAAGAATAAAATCGTTACTCAACATCCCACACAAATCTGAAAATTAATAAATGTGCTACTAAACTTATTTTAACATTAGTTTCTTCAGAATTAGTTTTTTAATACCTATGCCTATTTTCTGCTTTATCAACAGCCTTTTGTAACATTGTTGGATCTTAACAATTAAAATAAAACACATTAAACTCATTAAAAAAAATAATAGAATACTGGGCAGCTCTGGAGAAATAACTGCAGGTTCATTCAAGTCTAAGCTTAAAAAAAGTAGTAAATTAAAATCTAGCCCAAAGTCATAGCAAGCTATTCAGGATATTACAATGGATTTTGAATTAAAAAGGGAAAACAGAATACAATGCAGCTTCAAAGGAGGGATCATTCTGCTGCAGTTTGATTAATTCTAGCAGGCCTTGGTATTTTTAGAAGGAACATAACCATCAATACATAGAATTAAATGCAATGTTTTAAAACCAAATAAAACATTATTGCAAAACAAAGGAGGCAAATAAAAATATTCAGTGGTATTCAGTGGCAAGCAATCTGCTTGGACTCTAGCTCAATGATTTGTATGCATGTATATAAACCACACAGGCAATATAGGTCTCTTATGCAGAAGCAGACCTTCATAACATGGGAGGCCTGCACCATCATTCCTTATAATTGCTTTCTTGAGCAAAATCCCAGGCTTGGAATAGCTATTTCATCTTAACATTGAAAAAGGAATCCTCATAATAGACAGCTCTTGAGATAATAACCTCAACAGTAAGCATCCCTCCCTAACACTAATGTATCGCTTATGTCTGTCTTGACCAAGAGTCCAACCATGCAACCCAAAGTGTATTCTCACCCTATCCCAGCATTAACCACCATCTCCTTGATGCTCCATTGCAGCCTACAAAGACTGTCATCTCTGGACTGAAGCTACACCTTTTGCTCCACTGGTCTCAATACTCCATGACCTGAGATTTGTAAACCAACATTACAACCTATCTGGTTTCTTTTTTCAAGGTCCACTGGAAAGCCTTCCAGATCATTAAATATTCAATGGCTTTTCTCTACAGCAGATAGTGCCTGGGGATTTGTGCACCACAGAATTTTATAGGGATAGGTCCACAACTTGAATGTCAATTAGCCCACTATGCACCACCAATATAACACAATATTTCCAATTCATTACTGTTGTTTATACTTATGTTCTAATTATTTTTTACTGGAAAATTATTACAGATTAAATGTTGTATAAATTAGTTACTGTGAGAAATCACAGATTCCTAAGCCACAGCATCAGTTAACAAAGCTGTTGCTGTCAAGAGCACAAATGTCATGTCGCATGCCCTTCTGTCAATCTAGATGAAGAAAGAGCTAGCTGCAGATTGCAGGGGATCGCTGAACCCTGAGGTAAATGAATGACCACAGAACATGAAGAAAGGTTGGACTGTGGCTCTCAAGGTATCAACTTCACTGAACCCTCACAAACTGGAACCGATAACATGTACAATATCATCCAGTACCGTTAGTCTTGCAATTTTAGAGATACAGCATGGAAACAGGCCCTTTGACCCACCGAGTCCACGCCAACCAGCAATCACCCCATACAGTAGCATTGTCCCACACACTAGGGACAATTTACAATTTTACCAAAGCCAATTAACCTATAAACCTTTGGAGTGTGCGAGAAAACTGGAGCACCCAGATAAAACCAACGTGGTCACAGGGAGAATGTACAATCTCCATACACACATCACCCCTATGAACTCTACTGCTGCATCAATGTGCCTCCCCAAACAGAACTTAACAGGCTCACAAATTCTGGGGTCACAGATTAAGGATAAGGGGGAAATCTTTTAAGTCCGAGATGAGGAAAACATTTTTCACACAGAGAGTGGTGAATCTCTGGAATTCTCTGCCACAGAAGGTAGTTGAGGCCAGTTCATTGGCTATATTTAAGAGGGAGTTAGATGTGGCCCTTGTGGCTAAAGGGATCAGGGAGTATGGAGAGAAGGCAGGCACAGGATACTGAGTTGGATGATCAGCCATGATCATATTGAATGGCGGTGCAGGCTCGAAGGGCCGAATGGCCTACTCCTGCACCTATTTTCTATGTTTCTATGTTTCTATGTTTCTGAAACACCTATATCTCCATCAGCTGAGGAATTCAACCATTTTTATTCATTTCTGGACCACATCATAAAGAGTGTGGCATAAAGAGTGTGACATTAGACAGTAGACAATAGACAATAGGTGCAGGAGCAGGCCATTTGGTCCTTCGAGCCAGCACCGCCATTCAATGTGATCATGGCTGATCATCCTCAATCAGCACCCCATTCCTGCCTTTTCCCCATATCCCCTGACTCCACTATTTTTAAGAGCCCTATCTAGCTCTCTCTTGAAAGCATCCAGAGAACCTGCCTCCACCGCCCTCTGAGGCAGAGAATTCCACAGACTCACCAATCTCTGTGAGAAAAAGTGTTTCCTCATCTCCGTTCTAAATGGCTTACTCCTTATTCTTAAACATAGACATTCCTGGACTTCCACCGATCAGAGTGCAATGAACGTTTCCGATGCAAAATCATTCAGTAGAATACCAAATTTCCAGAATAGAAAGGGATATTAAAGATGTGTTTGGTTGGAGAAGGAGTGATAGGACTGTCTCCTTTCCTGAACCCAAATGACATAAGGAATTGTAATCTACATCATATTCGCCCACTGGGAAAATGCTTGGAAGTAGATTGCTTTCATATGCTGACTGAAGTGAAACATGGGGAAACTGGTATAATATGCATGGGAGATGGCAGGGTTGTTAAGATGACTTACATATATCACACTTGCAGCACATGGTTGACCACTGTGATGTAAATGCTAGTGCCATCTTGAAACATTTGTATGCGTCATCAATGTGTAAATGCCAGATGCCTCTTGAGGCCAGGACTACAAGCTGGGGAGTGTGCCTGTGCCTCATGACTGATGACAAGTGACCTTCTAGTAGTTTCTGTTGAGAAACTGTTGGATATAATAAACTTTTCTTACAAGATGTCGGACATGTATTAATTGTGCTAGTCACAACAGGGTCTTACAACACATATTACATGGTGTCAGAGTTAAAGAAAATGGCAGGACTCAAGCCACCGGGACCACTCTCCATGCAAGGGAACTTACCCAAGAATTATAAGGACTAGATAAGGGCATTCCAGTTGTACGAGATGGCAACAGAGCTGACAATTAAGCCAGATAAGATTCGGTGTGCAACATTCCTCCACATGGCGGGGCCGGCCGCTCAGCAGATTTATGAGACCTTTCAGTTCGCCCCGGAGGAATGTGACAAAATACAACCAGAGAAGAAAAAGTTCCAGACATACTGTGAACCAAAAAATAACTTAATTGTCACAAGATACATCTTTAATACACTTAATCAGCGGCGAGCAGGACCTTCTCCAGCTACCTGACTGCAGTGAAGTGTTCAGCTAATTATTGCGAATTTGGCAGCCTGCCTTACTCGTTGCTGCAAGACATGATAGTCAGCGGCATCACCAGCCAGCCGCTCCGGATGAAACATCGGACCACCTACGGGGTGCTCGGGAGGCCCGACCACAGGTGAACATTGGGGAACATCAGTGAGGAGGTTGACTGGACTTTGGTTCCTTCCCTCACAGTGGGGAACTTTGGTGCTGCTGTGGGGATGTTTGTGTTGTGGACTACTGTGTTCTGTGTTTTGGGGTTTTTTTTAATTTTATTTTTTGTATGACTGTAAGGGAAAGGGCGTTTCGTTGTCTCTTAGTTGAAGACAATGACAATAAATTAAATGAAATCAAATCAAATCAAATCAAATCAAAATCATGAAGAAAACCAAATGCAGCGACCGTGACCCAATGTATGCCACCCACGAATACCGTAACACCTCCCCTTGATGGGCCATGCGGTTATGCCCCCTCACAGCTACTGAACAGTAGTGTGATAAGAAGCAAATTGCCATCGCCTTTATCGCTCCTACAGCCCCATCCAGTCCCTCCCATGGGACCGCAACTAGCCGTCCGGCAAGAAAAACAGGCAGCATACTTCGATGAGAAGGCAAGCGTCGAACTGCTGCCGTGCCTGGAGCAACAACAGCAGGTGTGGTTTTATGCCAAACCAACCGAGTGGCAATGTGGCCAGATTGCACGAGAAAACCTGGCCCCTCGGAGTTACTCCATTTCAGCAGGAAGGACATACGACCCGCACGCGAAGCAGCTGAGCCATGCCCTGGCAACACACAGCAAAAGAGCATGAAAACTCTCCCAGATGGAGGAGCCCCTCTCCCAGATGGAGCAAGTCTCCCAGAATCAAATGAACAATCACCGCCCGCATCACAAGGTAATGTGGTGGGGGAACCTGCTGGAAGCGTTCCAAGCCACACTCACACACAACAGAAATACAACACAAAACGAGTTGGAAATATGACTCGCATGAGAAGTGGGTGATTGTCAATACCCCGACTTGTTATGTAAAATAGTTAGGCAATTATTTTATAGTGTTTAAGAAGGAACTGCAGATGCTGGAAAATCGAAGGTACACAAAAATGCTGGAGAAACTCAGCGGGTGCAGCAACATCTATGGAGCGAAGGAAATAGGCAACGTTTCAGGCCGAAACACTTCTTCAGTCTGAAGTCTGAAATCTTCAGTTTCAGCCCGAAATGTTGCCTATTTCCTTCGCTCCATAGATGCTGCTGCACCCGCTGAGTTTCTCCAGCATTTTTGTCTACCTAATGATTTTATAGTTTTGTAGTAACATTTGTACTCGTCATCAATGTGTAAATGTCAGTGCCCTCTTGAGACCAGGAGTACAAGCTGGGAAGTGTGCCTGTGCCTCGTGACTGATGATGTGACCTTCTTGTAGTTTCTATTGGTTGTTGGATATAATAAACTTTTCTTACAAGATGTCGGACGTGTATTAATTGTGCTAGTCACAACAGGGACTTACAGCAGACATTAGAACCACTATCTCATGGCCACTGCAGAACCTATTTCTCCCAATCAATTCAACTATGTGCCTTACAAGAGAAAGTAATTGTGAAGGGATAATTTGTCTAAATGCTGACAGTTATAGAGAGATACAGCACAGAAACAGCATATTTGGCCCACTGAGTTATTGCTGACTGTCAACCACTCATTTCCACTAACCCTACAGAAGGAGATTACAGCACAAGAACAAGCACTTCGATCCACAAGGTCCAAGCCAAACACAATTCCAAGTTATACTAATCTCATCTGCCTGTACAAAATCCATATCCCTTCATTCCCTGCCTTTCCAAAAATCTCTTAAACACCCTATTGAACCTGCCTCCGTCACCACTCCTGGCTGCATATTCCAGGCACCCACCACTCTCAGTGATGTTGCCCTACACATCTCTATACCTATAAAAGTCTCATCTCGTATGTACGTGTGTGTGCATGTATGCGCGCTTGTTTATGTGTCTTTTTACCTTTGTCAAAATGCCACACGCCAGCGCAGACATTTTCACAGATTATTAATCACATTAAATCAACTGACAAAATAAACTGCTTCACTTCACATTTCATGCTATGTTTCACAACTTATAGCGTTATAAAAATACACAAAACCAAGTTTTTAAATGGCAAACCTCCTTTAACCCGCTTCCAGTGATGTCACAAAGGGGTGGTGGGCTGTCACCAAGGGGCAGTGGGAGGCTACCAGCTCCCAGTGACATCAGGGGGAGGGCCACATTTAAATTAATGTTCTGCTTTTTCCGACTCGGCCTTCTGCATGCGACGCCCCGGCTGGGGTTTTACGCTGCCATCAAGGAGGCATGGAGACCGCAGCGATGGAGCAGCAGCGGTGGTAGAGGAAATGAGAGGGAAAGTGAGGTGAAGGAGGGATTGGGGGAGGGGAGAACGAGAGGGGAAAATCCTGGGGAGATGTGGAGGGAGAGTGGGGGGATTGAGGGAGAGGAGGGGGTAGGGAGGGTAGTTGCCACATATATACTCCCTCTCTTGCCCCCTCCCTCTTTACCCTCCCTCCCCCTCTCTACACCCTCCATATCTACCCTCACTCCCACCCTCTACCCCCTCCCTCTCTAACCTCTACCTCCCTCGCCCTCTCCGTCTCTACCCTTACTCCCTTCCCTCCCCCCCACTTTACCCTCTCCCTCTACCCCCTCCTTCTCTCTCGAACCCTCTCCCTCTCTGCCCTGCTCCCTCTCTAACCCCCTCCCCCTCCTCTACCCCCCTCTCTACTCCCCTCCCCTCCCTTCCCTCTCACTTTCTACCCCCTCCCTCTCTTCCCCCTCCCTCTTACCCCCTCCACTCACTCTCTACCCCCCTTCCTCTCTACCCCCCTCCCTTTCCCTCTCTAACCCCCTCCCCCTCCCCATCCCTCTCTACCCTCTCCCTCTCTACCCCCCTCTCTCCCTCCCTCGCCCTCCATCTCTACCCTCCCCCCCACTTTACCCCCTCCCTCGCTATCCCCCTCCCCCTCTCTCTCTCTACCCCCCTCTCTCTCTGCCCCTCTCCCACTCTACCCCCCTCCCTCTTCCACTACCCACCCAATCTACTCCCCTCCCCTCCCTCTCCCACTCTGAGTGGTGGAATATTGCATTGGGGGAGCAGATCCAACGGGTCTGCACGGTCTATTCTCCTGTAAACCTTGCCCATCTCACCTTATAGCTATGCCCGCTAATCTTTGACATTTCCGCCCTGGGAAAAGGGGTCTGACCATTCACAACTAACTATGCATCTCATAATTTTATATGCTTATATCAGATCTCCCCTCAACCTCTGACATACCAGTGAAAAAAACATTCTGAATAAAATGAGGCACCAGGACAAAATCCACAATGTCACAGGGAGCAAGTGCAGTGTCCACACAGAAAGAGCCCAAGGTGAGGTGTGAACGCAGGTCCCTGCTGCAGTAAGTTAGAGGCTCTACCAGCTGTTCCCCCTTGGTCACTCTCTGCACCTTTGTGCTATCCTCTTCTGCAACAACACACATACATTGTCCTCTGTTTTGTAGTCTCTTCAATGGAGAGGCATCCTAGATTCATTCTAGAGATTTTAACATCTTCTCTTGGCATTGAAATCAAAGGAATTCTGGCTGACTTTGGTGAGCTTGGTGTCAGTAATTCCCATCAAGTACTTTCTCATACAAGTACCAGGATGTACTCCTCCATACGTGGACAGTCTGTACCAAACACCAACATGAGATGACAAACTGGACACAGTCAGGTCAAGTTCAACATATTTATTTTTTAAAGTAATAACAAAGTACGGCAGACTCACCAAAGTATGACAGGTTCACCAACATACAAACATACAAACATTTATTTTGTTGACCTAACCAACTTCAATTGATTTTTTAAAATACTTTATTAATTGTTACTTTGACCTCCAGCACAAAAATACATTGTTATACTTATTGTCAATAAACCTTTATGGTCAGCAGCCTGTCATTTCAAAGAAATACTTTTGCAAATAAAATCATCCTTTAGTACCTCACTCGTAGATTAGTTGCAGCAGGCTTTTTTCTCGGAGATTGATCTGGAGTGCCACTGATACTGACAATTTTATATTCCACCGCTGTTGTAATGGTAACAGCAATTTGCAGGCTTTTAAAGATATTTACAGGTGTTTAATATCCAAGATTCCTTAAGTTTTCTTACCACTAACTTAATGTCCAGGAATGTACAAAATCATGAGAGGAAAAGAATGGGTAATCGCACAGAGTCTCTTGCCCAGAGGAGGGGAATCGAGAACCAGAGGACATAGATTGAAGGTGAGGAGAAAAAGGTTTAATAGGAACCTAAAGGGTGACTTTATTGCATAAAGGGTGGTGGGTGTATGGAACAAGCTGCCGGAGGAGGTTGTTGAGGCAGGTACTATTAATGTTTAAGAAACATTTAGACAGGTACATGGATAGGATAGGTCATCAGGGATATAGGCCAAACACAAGCAGGAGGGACTAGTTTAGACGGGGTATGTTGGTCGGTGTGGGCAAGTTGAGCCAAAGGGCCTGTTTCCATGCTGTAAGACTCTATGACTATATGAGTAGTGCTTATCAAGGGGGGAATATTGTAACCATTAAAATGAAAAATCACAAAGGTTAGAGAAAGACTAAAGCATTTAACATGTCATGTCAATAACAATACATTACAAAGACGTTTACAGGCTCCAATAACCTCGAGTCTCTTTAAGGTATTACAAACATTCAAAAGTGACTGACAGCTGGCCCCTCGCATATGTGACACTGTGATCCTCTTAACAATCTGCAACCAATTGAAATATTCATCATCCAGTCCACTGGAATAGCTTAAAGAAGAACACATGATTAAGGAGACGCACTAGCTTTGTACAGTGGTTTAAGCCATAGCCAAGAGCTAGTGCATCTCTCTGTTCAAGTCTCCAATTCACAGTAACAACTGGTAACTTTTTCGAAAGGCGTTCTATATGTGTTTGGCCCTGTAAAAATGTTCACATACTTGACCTTGTTTTATTCAAAATCAATGTTCGTTGGTTCTTCCCAGACTACTTAATTCAAACTGTCTACATAAATGACATAATTGCCATTTGCTAAGTACAAACAAATCACTTTTATCATCAGAGCTTTCGAGTGCGTGATTGCATCAATAGGCTTTGGTAGGCATCGATAAGGCATTGCATATATTGTAAGATCACATTGCATCTATAGAACGTTACATTTAAAAAAAAAAAAAATTGTGTTAGAGAAACATGTGGATCAGTGGAGCTTTATAACATTATTTGTTTTTATTCATAAGAATACCCTCATCACCAGCTTTGCAAGAATACTTATAGATGGGCAACAAGTGTAGACCTCTGCAGCAAAGCTCAGATTCCAAAATTGAATAAAGTAAAGCTGATTACTAAGAACCATGAGAGGAATCAGTGACAACAAAGAGGAACCTAATTCCTTGAATCCAAGATCTCCAATGATCAGAATCAGCTGTTTATCCTCGTGTTATTGCAGGGGAGTAATTGAATTGTTTAAATACTTATTAAAAACGCACTGTTTAGAACACCATAGAAGAACTGTGCTGATGGACAGATAATCACTCTCAGGTTAGTGTTTACAAGGCCTTTTGTAAGCCAGTGCTTCATTACATACTGGCTGAATCTCATTGTGATGGATTTGAGGAACATTTCCCTTTATTCACTAATTTTACTATAAGGTGGTGATGACTATAAAGTGGTGTTCTTCATGTCGTTATGGCCATTTGCTTCAACTTGTGGTGCAGTTGGACAGCTACTACCTTCCAGTGCCAGAGACCCGGGTTCGATCCTGACTAAGGGTGCTGTTTGTACGGAGTGTGTAGATTCTCCCTGTGATCGCATGTGCTACACAGACCTCATTTGATCAGTTAATAACTTGGAAAAATGTAGCCTGTTCTTTAGCAATTATCTTTCCTTTCAGTGCTCTGTTTTATTTCATATTGTCAGTTACAGCATGTGTACAGACAGGTTATGTGCCTTCTCTCCCCCTAGACTTTTTTCTCATTCACCTTTGAGATTTTTTGATTGGAGTGCAGGTACATAGTTCCTTGAGTGCAGGTACATAGTTCCTTGAAAGTAGTGTCACCGGTTGATAGGGTGGTTAAGGAGGCTTTCAGCACAGGAGGATGAGGGGTGATCTTATAGAGGTGCATATAATCATGAGAGGAATAGATCAGGTAGATACACAGTTTCTTGCCCGGAGCAGGGGATCGAGAACCACAGTAGAGGGTGGTTTGGTGCTAAAAACTGATCATCCAAAAACGTACATAGTTCCTTGAAAGTACAGTCACAGGTAGATAGGGTAGTCAAGAAGGCTTTCGGCACAGGAGGATGAGGGGTGATCTTATAGAGGTATAGATAGTCGTGAGAGGAATAGATCAGGTAGATGCACAGAGTCTCTTGCCCAGAGCAGGGGAATCAAGAACCAGAGGACATAGGTTTAAAGTGAAGGGGGAAACATTTAATAAGAATCTGAGCAGTAACTTTTTCAGACAGAGGGTAGTGGGTGTATGGCATGAGCTTCAGAGGACGTAGTTGAGGCAGGGACTATTGCAACATTTAAGAAACAATTAGACAGATACATGAATAGGACAGGTTTAGTGGGATATGGTCCAAATGGGTGGGACGAGTGTAGATGGGACATATTGGTTGGTGTGGGCAGGTTGGGCTAAAGGTCTGCTTCCTTGCTGTAAGAGTCTGTGAGTATTAGCAGACTGCTTAGAATGAAGATACAGCCTTTTGTGATTTTGTGTTTTGCATAATAACAGAATTGATAATGCAGTAATCATGAAGACGCAATAATGCCAAAAGGCTACTTCAATCTTATGTATCGGTGAATAATGTGATTGATGACAATGATCTATCTTTGCTAGTAGGAAATGATTCATCTTTTTCTAAGTGAAAACAATTTTAAAAGATTGTTGTTCATTGGAAACTACTTGTTAGACCAATATGAACTGGGAAAGTCATGCTCTGTCAAGCCAGCACCAGGAATGCAACAGAATGCTAATAGGACATGAGGCCACTTCCTTACACAATGAAAGATTGTGTACTTGTTGGGGGTTTCTGGCAAGAATGTGTAACTAAGTCCCACTTACTCAGGCATTGTTCCACTTCCAAGCATCTTCAGGGTAGAGGACTTCTCCTCTGGCTCTTCTCCTTTTTGCAGAAAATATGCACCAAGGTTCGAACCTGACTACAGGTGCTGTCTGTACAGAGTTTGTTGGTTCTCCCCATGGCCGCATGGATTTTTCCCAGCTGCTCTGGTTTCCACCCACACTCTAAAGACGTACAGGTTTGTAGATTAATTGGTTTCAGTAAAAATTGTAAATTGTTTCTAGTGTGTAGGATAGTGCTAGTGTACAGGGTGATTGCTGGTCGGTGGGGACTCGGTGGGCCGGAGGGCCTGTTTCTGCTCTCTATCTCTAAGCTAAATTAAATTAAATAAGATCCACTTGCTATTACAAAGCATTTTCTGAGATCCTTTTTTGATCAGATAAAATGTTCTAGTTTATCGTACAAAAATTTCCTCAGCTTATTGCTAAAGTCTCTATTTTACTTGAAGCTGGTGTCACTATAACCAATGACAGAGAGAAGAAAGTGGCAAATGTTCCAGTCTTCAACCTTCAGTATATTTCATTGACTATGATAAAAGATTAGTTAAATTTTCCGTGCTCTTTTTAGGATATGAGTAATGTCAATGTCATTGAATCCACCAACTAACAGTCATTGAAGTATTGTATTGTATTGTATTTGTATTCAAATTTATTGTCATTGTCTCAATTAGAGACAACGAAATGAATTTTCCTTACAGGCAGTATCATAAAAATAAATAAATAATAAATAATAAAACATTTTAAAAATAAAATTGAATTTAAAAAAAGAAAAGCACAAACACAGAAAGTTCACGACACAACATAACACAATGGCACCAAGGTGAGGAAGGCACCATAGTCCAGCCAGCCTCCCCTCCGATCTTCCCAGATGTTCATCCGTGGTCTGGGCCTTCCGAGCACCCGCAGTCGCCGCCCCGGGCGGCCCGATGTACAGGCCCTCACGCCGGGCTGGTGGAACGCCGACGCCGATCCCCGACGGTGAACATCCTCCTCCTCAGCGGCCTGGACCTCCAGATCAGCCGCCTCCCGCAGCCAGAGTCCACAGCTCCCGAGTCCGCAGGACGAGCCGGGCGGAGTCGCAGGACCCCGCATTGTTGATCAGCGCCGCCTGCGTTGGGAGCTCCGCGAACCACAGCTCCATGATGTCGGTGCCGCAGGCCCAGCACTCCGGGCTCCAGACGGCGATCCCCGGTAAGGCATCGCCAGCCCCGCGATGTTACAGCGCTGTCCCGCCGCTGCTGGAGCTCTGGTCAATCCCGGCAGGAAAGGCCGCGTCAATCCAGTAGGGAGGCCGCTGGGGGGGTGAGGACGCGACTCGAATAATAGTCGCGTCCTCTCCAGGAAGCGACCGAAGGACGGTATCCCCCTTACCGTGCCCGCTTCCCCCACATAAAGACATTTAAAAAAACATAAAAAACACACTTTAACATAACTTCTAGTGTTTTTATTTTTTATAGAAAGAGGGAAAAAGAGAGGGTAGAAAGTTACAAATAAAAAAGAAAGAAGAAAAAAAAAAAACACAACAGAAAAACAAGGGAGGTGGAATGGGTTACCTGTAATACGTCAATGGAGATAGGTTCATAGGTTATAAAGTATAACTTTTCATCTGTTCCTGAGTTCAAGTTTCAGCTGGGTCCTCGTGCTGTGCCAATCTATCCCTTCAGATAGTTAATGAATGGAGCCCAAATTTTATGGAAAAGATCTTGTTTGTCCATTAAGACAAGTCTAATTCTTTCTAAGTATAGGGTCTCCGACATTTCCGTAATCCACATTTTAATTGTGGGGGTTGTAGGGCCTTTCCAAAATGTTAATATTATTTTTTTCCCGGTTATTATACTGTAGTTGAGGAAATTTCTTTGGTTTGTTGTGAGTGTTAAGCTTTGTTCTGATATTCCAAGTATTATTAATTTTGTGTCTGGGTCCAGTTTTGTATTAATAACTTCTGAAGTTATTTCAAAAATATCAGTCCAGAAATGTTTAAGTTTTATACAGTTTGCAAACGTATGTGTTAAATTAGCCTCTAGATGTAGACATTTATCACAAATAGGAGAGATTTGTGGGAAGATTCTATTTAGTTTTATTTTAGAGTAGTGTAGTCTATGTAAGACCTTGAATTGTATTAAAGTATGTCTGGCATTTAATGAACATTGATGTATTTGTTGTAAACTTTCGTCCCACATATCTTTCGTGATAGGGTGACCTATTTCATTTTCCCATTTGTATCTATATGGTTCGGTCGGTGGTACCTCGTTGTTTAGTAGGGTGTTATAAATATAAGCTATTAGTTTTTCAGTATTAGGATGCTTGTTCAGACATTCATCAAGAATTTCTGATTCCCTATTCCTGTAGACTTGTGTATTAGATTTAACATAATCTCTAATTTGTAGATATCTGAAGAAATTATTTGAGTGCAGTCCATAATTCTGTTGTAACTCTTGAAATGAAAGAAAAGTACCTTTCCCATAAAGATGTCCTATATTTTTGATTCCATAATTTTTCCATTGTGTGAAACCTTTGTCCATAAAGGATGATTTGAATAAAGGATTATTTACAATGGGAAGGCAGAGTGGTATATTATTCAATTTTAAATCTTTTTTTATTTGTTTCCAAATTCGTATTCCACTATGTATTATGGGGTTTTCTTTATAGTTTTTTTTGTGCAGTTTTGTGGGGGCAAATATGATCGGTCCAATTTCAAAAGGTAGACAGTCTTCCTTTTCCATCATTAGCCAATCTGGTTGTTGATCCATTTCTTCCAGCCAGAAATTCATGTTTTTAATATGGACTGCCCAAAAATAAAATAAGAAATTTGGCAAAGCCAAACCTCCATTTATCTTTGATTTACATAAATGTTTTTTACTTATTCTATGATTCTTATAATCCCAGACAAAACTTGTAACAATGGAATCGACTTTTTTGAAAAATGTTTTTGGGATATATATCGGAATTAATTGAAGTAGGTACAGCAGTTGCGGTAAAAAAATCATTTTTATAGCATTAATTCTCCCAAGCATAGAAATGGGGAGTGTTTTCCAGTATTGAATATTCTTATGTAGTTTATTCAGTCATGGGGCTTTTTCACGGGGCGAGTTGACGCAAGATGTCACCAGAGTGAAGTGGTCGTGGTCCAGCACGAGTCTCGCACGATATAACGGGGGGTAGATAAAGAGTTCCCACGGTACTCGGCATTTCTGTTATTTATGCGAGTGACTTGTCCGTCTCCCGAGCTTTCGCGTTAAATCTTGAATGAACATCGTGAACTACACGTGACACAAATGATGTAACTTTTTTTTTCACACACTATAAATATCCTCCCTTGGTTGAATTGGCTCATTTGGAGACATGTTTTACTGTGTATGTGGGAGACACAGATGGACTGAGCACAGTACCTCGGTCTTACTGTGTGTGGGAGAGGGGGAGAAAGAGACGTACACTCACAGAGGCAGAGTCTCTCAGCCTGTGTAAGAGGGAGGGAGAGAGAGAGAGAGGCACACACAAGGTGGATGTAAAATCTCACCTGCCTGTTTCAGTGACAGACACCCGCCGCCAGTAAATGAAGACACCCCCATCTGTCTCCCCCTCCTCTCCCTCGACTCCCCCACCTTTCCCTCCCAACTCCAGTCCCGTCCCGACCCCCTGGGAAACTGAATAGAGCAACAATATAGATATAGAAACTGAAACAATATAGAAACTGAATAGAGCAACATGGCAAAAACATCTCTGACACGCTTTACCCCCTTTCTTTGAGATTTTCTGGGAGCCATCTCTGCAAGTGTTCCTGTTAAAAAGATTATCCAACAATGACAATTAGGTGGGACGTCCTCGAAGGACACATGTTCCCTTGTCGATATTGAGACCACCTTTTTTACTCACCTTCTGTCCCCTCTGTCCAGCTACCGGGTTTACCGTTCGCAGGAGTTCCCACGCGCTATATCTCTAAAATCTGAAGTTAGGTAATGTCTAAAGGAACTGCAGACGCTGGTTAATGCTGGTTAATACGCACAGAAGGACACAAAATGTTGGTGTAACTCAGCAGGTAAGTCAGATCTGGGAAGCAAAACATAAAAAGCTGGAGTAAGTCAGCGGGTCAGGCAGCATCTCTGGAGAAAAATAATAGGTGGCGATTCGAATCGGAACCCTTCTTCAGACAGCCTAATCGGAATTGAGTCTGAAGATGTGTCTCATCCCGAAACATCAGCTATTTTTCTCCAGAGATGCTGCTTGACTCGCTGAGTTACTCCAGCGTTTTGTGTCTGTCTTCGGTTTAAACCAGCATGTGCAGCTCACTCCTTACACGGGTCTCTGTACAACATTGATTGGTAGCGTTCCGGACCCCTGGACCCGAGGACTCCGAGCTGTATCTCTCAAAGAAGTACATGTGAAAAATTTCTCACGGACCATAAAAATGCGTAACCTTTCAGTAAAGTCCCTTTTAAAGTCCCTTTTAAAGATTATAGTTATTTTCTTGAATCTCATTAACATAACTCATGAATAAGTTGATGTCCATATGCGGATGCAAATCTTTATTTTTATTAATTTTCTAAATTCAATCCCACAGAAGACAATTTTTACTCACCTTCTGTCCCCTCTGTCCAACTTCCGGGTTCACCGTTCGCAGGAGTTCCCACGGTACCCGCAAGAGTTATTACAGATATCGCACTGGCCACTACGTCCATATAATGTTGCAATGCTCAACCACAAGTGTACAAGTCACTCTTGGAGAAATTCAAACTTTCTTGAATTTTCTCCCGAGTGACCAAGTTACACGACTACCTGCCGTTAGCGCCACGGTGGTCCACGGTGGTCCACGAATGCCGTACTGTTATCGCACGAGGTTCCCACGATGTTAAACTCTGGTTAACTCTTGCGTCAAGTCGCCCCGTGAAAAGGCCGCTTCAGGGTGGGAAATTTAGTTTAAATAAAGAGGTATATGTCTTAGTTACATAGATTCCTAAGTATTTAAATTTATCTTTAACTATTTTAAAAGGGGATTGTTGTATTGTATGTAAATTGAATTTTGTTATTGGCATGTTTTCGCTTTTATTCCAATTAATTCTATATCCCGAAAACTGACCAAATTGAGTTATTAGATTTAGTAGGTTTGGAATACTAGTTTCTAATTTTGTAATATATATTAGTATATCATCTGCAGTTAAGGAGATTTTATTCCTTGTGTCTCTAGTATTGTATCCAAATATTCCAGGATGGTTTCTAACGCTTTCTGCTAGGGGTTCGATTGCAAGAGCAAATAATAGTGGGGATAGTGAGCATCCTTGTCTACAGCCTCTAGAGAGATTAAATTTAGTTGATAACATTTTGTTTGTTAATATTCTAGCTGTTGGATTAGAATATAACAATTTAACCCATGTACAGTACTTCTCTCCTAGTTGAAATTTTTCCATCACCGAAAATAAATATGGCCATTCTACCTGGTCAAATGCTTTTTCAGCATCTAACGAGATAATTGCTAGCTCTGCGTTAGGGATTCTATTGCAGTATATAATATTAAATAATCTTCTCAGATTATAAAATGAATACCGTTTGGGGATAAACCCTGTTTCGTCGGGATGTATTAATTTGCTGATCACTAAGATCAATCTATCAGATAGAATTTTAGTTAATATTTTCTGATCAGTATTTAAGAGGGCTATAGCTCTGTATAAACCTGGGTCTTCAAGATCCTTGTCCGTTTTTGGTATAAGTATGATTGTAGATTCATTTAGAGTTTCTGGGAGTTTCTGTTGAGTATATGCGTATTTGTACATTGTCTGTAGGCGTGGGGAAAGCAAATCATAATTTTTTTAATAAAATTCAGAATTTAGACCATCGGGTCCTGCAGACTTTCCGTTTTTTAAGGATTTTCTTGATTCTTCAATGTCTTGTATCGTAATTTCAGCCCCTAGCAATTCTCTCTCTTTCTGATCTAGACCCACAAACTTACAATTCTGTAAAAATGTTTCCATTCCCATTGATTGTTCTGTTATTTTAAATGAATACAATTTTTGGTAGTATTGTAGAAATCCATCATTAATATCTTTAGGCAGTGTTAATGTTTCTCCCTTGTCTGTTCTAATTTTGTATATTGTTTTTTCCCCGTCCAATTTGCGAAGTTGACGCGCTAATAGTTTTTGTGGTTTGTCACCAAATTCAAAATTTAATTGTTTTGTATGTTGATAAAGTTTTATAACTTGGTCTGAATAAATCTTGTTTAATTTATATTTCAATACTGCAATTTTATTGTGTTTTATCGTGGATGGTGCTGCTGCATTTTCTGTGTCTAATTGCTTTATTTACATTTCCAGTTTCTGTTGTTTGGCCCTATTCTCTTTATTAAAAAATGATTGGGAAGAAATTAATGCTCCTCGTACAAATGCTTTAAATGTTTCCCAAAGAAGGGAAGCAGAGATTTCAGGGCTATCGTTAGCCTCAAAAAACATTTTAATCTGTTTTACTAGGTATTCATTACATGACTTATCTTTTAAGATTTGGGGATTAAATCTCCATTGTGACTGTGTCTCTGCCATTCCGTTTACTTTGATCATAAATGTTAATGGAGCGTGGTCTGAGATTATGATGTTATGATATTGTGAGTTATAGGTAAATGGGATAAGTTTTGAATCTACTAAAAAATAGTCTATCCTTGAGTAAGTTTTATGTACTGGTGAGTAAAATGAATATTCTCGGCCCGATGGATTTTCAATTCTCCAAACGTCCTTAATATTAGTAGTATTAATGTATGAATTTAAAAATTCACTTGATCGAGATTTTAGTTTTCTTTGAGTTGATGATCTATCCAAACAAGCATCCAAAGTGCAATTTAAATCTCCACCGATTATTAAGTTTTGTTGTGTACCTTCCGGGATATTGTTAAGAATTCTCTTAAAAAACAGAGGGCTATCAAAATTTGGTCCATACACATTGAGGAGAGTCACCTTTTTTAAGTATAACTCCCCTATTATTACAATATATCTGCCTTCAATGTCTTCTATCGTTGATATATGTTTAAAGGGTATACCTTTACGAATTAATATTGCAACACCTCTAGATTTATGTGAGAATGAAGAGTGGTATGCTTTAGCAATCCATTTTGCTTTCAATCTGTGTTGTGCTTCCTTTTTAAGATGTGTCTCCTGGAGAAATATTATATCTGTTTTCAATGATTTTAAATGAGCTAACACTTTGCCTCTCTTGATAGGTTCATTAATTCCCTTAACATTCCAACTACAGAATTTAATTCCCTCACCCCCAATTTTTATATTCATGTCTTGCATCTTGTGATTAAGTGGTAGAGCAGATGATTCAGCACACTCAACCCTACCTTATACTTGAACATCAGGTAGATGAATTTTAAGTCACGTCTGTTTTCCATCCGAACATATCTCCTTAAATAAAATATGCAATTCCATTCCAAATACAAAATATAATATGATATAAGATAAAAAAAAGGTGATAGCAAATAGGGTTAGTAAAGTGTGGAAAGTAAAAAAGAAAAGCAACTACGACTACAATTAGTGCAGTTAGTGATAGCCACCCTAATGTGGCTAAGCATCTATGGACTTCCGTAGCTTTTGGTTTATAAAAATACTAGCTCCGTACTTTCCTTGAAAGGAAAGTTTCCAATTCGATGCATACAATTTGTGGGGGGGAAAGAAATATTGATTATATTCCATTAATGGTATAATTAGTAGTCTCAAATTGAAATGTTAGTTTTGTATAATATAAACATTTATCAAAGAATAATCAAAAACGAAAACATCAGAGAGAGAGCCACCAAACATTTCTCATTATAAAATACCTGAATCACACTTTACTTATATTTCATACTTTTAGTTAATTCTTAAATAATCTAAATAATCTTATTATCTTATTATCATTAGTTAGTGTTAGTTAATATTCTTGATTATTAATAGTTGTTAGAGGTTAGTACTAGAATGTTAGTATTATATATCCGTTGCAGGAAATATACCCAATTCTTATTGCGAATTTTAGGCAACCCTTAAATATAATAGTTTAAAGTTTAGAGTTCCATATCTTCTCTGCGAGATAGCAGTATCCAGGTAGGTGTTAAGTGTTGAATATTTTTCAATCTTCGACCTTGTCCTCGATGTTCTTGGCAAATTCAAATGCTTCCATGTGCTTGATGAAGAAGTATTCCTTCTTCTCGTAACTGACTCTTAGTGTTGCGGGGTATAACAGCCCATATCTCAGATTCTTTATGTTCTTCAGTATTCTTCTTGTTTCTGTGAACAACGCTCTTTTCTTAGCAACTTCCACAGGGTAATCTCTGAATACGCTAATCTTGTCTCCTTCATATACAAGATTTCTGCTTTTGCCAATTTTCCTCATCATGTCATCCAATACATGGTCATATTGGACCTTTACTATCATTATTCTTGGTCGGTCGCCCACCTTTGGGGGACGTCTCGGCACTCTGTGCGCTCGGGCAAGTAATGGCGCCTGGTCCAGGTTCAAAATTGTTTTCAATACTTCTGCAGCAAATTCACGGGGGTCACGAGTCCCCTCTCTGCCTTCCTGGATGCCCACGATTCTTAAGTTCTGACGCCTCTGTCGTCCCTCCAAGTCTGTACATTTTTCAGTTATTTGATGCAATAACTTTGATAGGCGTTGGTTCTCAGTGATGAGTTGTTTTGTAGTTGCGGTGCTTGTCTCAGCAAGTTCTTCAAGTTCTTTTACAATCTTGTGGTGTTGGTTTAATGTCAGGAGAATAGGTTCAAGTTTAGAATCAAATCTGGCTTCCATCTTATTCAGTTTTTCATTTACTTCTTCAACATTTTGAGTCATATTTCTTTCCATATCTAATTTCCAGTCTTCAAGGACTTTGTGTACAATCTCTGTAACATCTTCTTTAATTTGTTTTTTAATTTCTTTTTTAAAAGATGTCAGATCCTCTTTAAACTCTTTAAAGTTCTGTCTAAGATCTTTAAGTTCCTCCTTAAGAAACGTTTTTAATTCTTCCATCTCAGTCTTTTTCTTCTTCTTTGAGATGTCTTCTCGGGATGCTGTTAAACCTGAGGCCGAGGCTTCAGTTGGGCCTACCTCTTTAGTCTTGCCGTTTTTTGCCTTGTGGGGGGGAGTATGTTGAGTCGACATACTGCCGGTGTCGCGCGCCTGAGGACGTCACGGGCTTACTGCAAAACAATCGGTGCCGTTTTCTGCAGGTAGGATCTGTCTTTTCCCCCCGTTTTTTCGTTTTTTTCACGGAGCTAGTTGGCGCGAGTCTCTCCTACTCCATAGCGCCACCGGAAGTCCATACTTTAACATAACTAAAAAAACAAAAAAATAAAAAGATACCGGGCTGAAGGTGGAGGCTGCTGGCACCAGCGCCACCGGATTATGAAATCAAAAATATCACCAAGAAACAGAACAAACTTATCCTTGTGGCTAGTATACTTATTGTACTGCATAGTGTTATTACAATTGTATCATATTTGTCACTTTTATTCATTCACAGGGTGCATGGGCAGCATTTACTACTCATCCCAAATACAGCACAAATTGCTGGAGTAAATCAACGGGTCAGGCGGCATCTGTGAATGGAATGGATAGGTGAAGTTTTGGTTCAGGACCTTCCTCACTCAAAACATTCCTTCCACAGATGCTCCCTGACCCGCTAAGGTATTCCAACATTTAGTGTTTTATACAAGATTCGAGCATTTACAGTTCCTTGAGCCTCTATCTTGCTCTTAAGAAAGATGTAGTGAGCCACTTTTGAACAATTATAGTCCAATTGATGAATGAAGATGGAGAAGGTGTTGTTCCCTTTCAATAAAAGATGGCTGAGAAGAGATTTGACAGATGTGTACAAGTTCATGATGAGTAGCATAAACAGAAGAAAACTGTTGGATGGTTCACTAATGTTGTGGATGGTTCAAGATTGAGGGGACCAGATTTTAAAACTCTGGGTAAAAGATACTGGAAAGTTATGAAGAAAATTATAGCTTCTGAAGTTCAGTCTCGGGCAGATGGGGCTCGTCAGCCTGGGAAGGTGATCCATCTAGGAGAGGGAAAACTCTGATTTAAAACCTCCACTGCCTTGTGGCCATATCCAGTCATGGAAAAGGCTCCAGGAGTAAAGCTCAAGAAAATCCGGAGTCGGAGCCCCTAAGGCAGTTCGTCGTTGTCTACAACCTCGCTCTGGCAGCTCCTGCGATGGCGCTGGTGCCAAACTATAATGGCCCTGCTGTTCCTTTGGATCGATCAGCGACGTGGAGAGGGAGGACGTGCTGCATGGGCAACAGCCTGTCCTCCATATGACATCGCCCAGGCTTGCATCCGACCACACATCACCTGCAAACTAGGTTGCATCACCCATGGTCAGTCATGACCGAGGGGGGGCCTACTATGGAGTTCAATCAGAATGTTGAAATAAGATTGGATTGGCTTCTGAATGAGAAAACAATTGCAGAGCGAGGGAGAATTACAAAGGGAATATGACTGATAGACTAGCATGACCAAGAGTCAGAACACAGTCAATGATCTCCTTCTGTGCCAAAACTATTCTATGATTCTATTATTAATTGTCAACAACTGTTCATGGCTTGATGGAAAGTACTGATCTGGTAAATTGGTTCTGGGACCACTTAGCTCTGTCCAGATCACCCTGCTTTCACTGTTTAACATGATTGTTGCCCTCTGACTGCGGGTTGGGAATTAGTTTTCAGCAGTGCCTCCTAGCCTCGCTTCTACTATCATGATTAAAGTAGAGTTTCCCCCCCTGACTTGAAAATAATGGTCAGGATTAGACTATGCATTAATGAGATGTGCTGCTCTTGCAGAACACAGTTTTGCTGCAGACCCATGGAATCCCACGCCTGGCTGGTTTTGTGCTGGCAGCTCTGTTCTGAGCCTATCCAATCCAGCAGAGTTATGAAGAAAATGATGCTCAACAGGAAAGAAATTACCCGCAATATGAAAACAAAACTTAAACTACAGAGAGATGTTGTGTTTATTGGCTCCAGACTATATTCTCATGGTTAGATATACCAATAATAGTAAATCGGTGAGGACAAGATCAAGTAGGTTTTGATCTAGTGTTCGTCCTGTGAGCATCTGCTATAACTCACTGCACGCACTCACCCAACCAGCCAGATCATCCCTAGGCTCTGCAAATGTTCATCCCACATCAATGTTCAAACCACTTTCACTGAAGTGGGCAGTTAAGTGGGCAAGTTAGTGATGGGTTTTGAAAAACATGTCAACTTATGCTCACATAGTTGTACCATTGAATTACTGCCATGCATTAGCCTTTGCTTACCTTCATTTATAATGGACCTAAGCAAACAAATGCCTATTAACCATTTGAATTACTTCATAAACTTAAATTTATCAGCAGCTAACATGAACTGAAATAAACAGAAGAGTCTAGCAAAATACTCATGAACAGTATGAAATCCATGTTAAGAGATTCATATTTTCATTCTCTAGACACCCCCACTTCCACCCAAGCTCATTGATAATGATCATTGGTTAAATGGATCCATTAGCCCATTGACTAATTATTACCAAGGCAACCTGTGATTCATCATCCCAGATGTATTTCTTTTGACAGGGGCGGCATGGTGGCGCAGCAGAAGAGTTGTGCCTTGCAGCGCCATAGACACAGGTTCGATCCAGACTATGGGTGCTGTCTGTATGGCGTTTGTACGTTCTCCCCGTGATTGCATGGGTTTTCTCTGAGACCTTTGGTTTCCTCCCACATTCCAAAGATGTACAGATTTATAGGTTAATTGGTTTGGTATCAATGTAAATTGTCCCTAGTGTGAGTGTGTAGGATAGTGTTAATGTGTGGGGATCGCTGGTCGGTGTGGGCTCGGTGGGCCAAAGGGCCTGTTTCCACACAGCATCTCAATACTAAACTAAGCTAACTAAATCAACTTTAGGTTAAAGTTCCTTACCTTAAAAATAAATAGTTTTGTCTCTTTCCTAGTTTTTATTAATGGTGTTCAACCTGAATCATTAACTCTGTTTCTCTTTTCACAAATGTTACCTGATCTACTGAGTTTTTCCAGCATTTTCTGCCTTTATTTCAAATTTGCAACACCTGCAGTTTTTTTGGTGAGGTCCATTAAGTTTCCAACCAGCTTTTCAATTAACTAAGTCTCATATTCACCCACTAGAAATCTAACATATAGCCGGGACCATCAAAGCTCACCATATGTTCTATGGTGGACAAAAATGCTGGAGAAACTCAGCGGGTGCGGCAGCATCTATGGAGCAAAGGAAATAGGCAACGTTTCGGGCCGAAACCCTTCTTCAGACTGCAATTCGGCCCGAAACGTTGCCTATTTCCTTCGCTCCATAGATGCTGCCACACCCGCTGAGTTTCTCCAGCATTTTTGTCTACCTTCGATTTTCCAGCATCTGCAGTTCCTTCTTGAACATATGTTCTATGGTATCTGCTAGGAGAGACAATCTTGCATTCTTATGCTAACAGCAGCTTATAACTCAGCATGGGTCAATCGACGGGTGGCATGGTGGCGCAGCGGTAGAGTTGCTGCCTTACAATGTACATTCTCCCCGTGACCTGCGTGGATTTTCTCCGAGATCTTTGGTTTCCTCCCACATTCCAAAGACGTACAGGTTAATTGGCTTGGTAAAAGTTTAAAAAAATTGTCCCTAGTGGGTATTGGATAGTGTTAATGTACGAGGATGGCTGGTCGGTGCGGACCCGGTGGGCTGATAGCGTCCGTTTCCACGCTGTATCTCTACACTAAACTAAACTAATAGATAAACGAGTAACAAGAGGACGAAGGAAATTACCATTCATATCATTCATATTAACCCTATCAATGGCCACAGATTTTAAAATATTATTGTAAGATTTTTCATCTCAAGAATTTTGCTGCTGCATGTTCTTAGATGTACTTTTTCCTACAATGAAGAGGAGATACCCTGCTCTTGTCAAGAGTCAAGAGTATTTTATTGTCAGACAAGACTAAGTGGGACGCATTGGGTTCCATTGGCACATGGGAGGCCTTTGTCCCCCAACGCAATATTCCACCAGTCATGCATAGCCCCCTACTGCGCAGGCATAGCAGACGGCCTCCCGTTGTGACTCCCTGATCACCCCTCCTCCCCTCACCCCACCCCACTCCGCCCATCGCCCTCCCCGCCCCACACACTCAATCCATCCCCCCTCAACCCCTCCCCATCCACTCTTAGCGCCTCTCCGGCGGCACAGCCATTTCCGCCCATTAGGATTCCATTGTGATGTAGATCACGCAGGTATTACTGCTCAGGCGCAGCTGACGGGCATGGCAAGTGTAAAAGAGATTTATTAAAGCTTAAAATATAAATAACTCTTAAAATATAACAACAATTTTAATGTTAAAGATGTGATTTATTCAGTCCATTCTTTCTTGTTGCATCTCTGGTTGCGTTCTGCAGCCGAGGGAGAGGGTCAGCTTCAGGTAGGGGCTGCTGGGGGGCTGGTGGGGGAGGGGGAACATCTTGCAGCCAGGGGATGGGGACGGCTTCAGGCAGGCCTGTCGGGGGCTGGTAGGGATGGTGGAGCGCTACTGTGGCCTACCGTTGCCATGGCCTACCGCTGCCTACCCCATGCCACTGCCTACCCCTACCACTGTCACTGCCTACCGATGCAACTGCCTGCCGCTGCCTACCCCTGCCGCTGTTGTGGTCTGCTGCTGCCTATCGCTGTCGTGGCCTACTGCTGCAGCTGCCTGCCACTGCTGTGGCCTATCGCAGTCGTGGCCTTCTGCTGCCATGGCCTACCGCTGCCGCTCCCCACCAGCTTCACGTGGGGGCCGGTGGGGAGCATCCTGCAGCTGGGGACGGGGACAGCTTCATGCGGGGGCCGGTGTGGGGGGGGGGAGTGTCCTACAGCTGGGGACAGAACAGCTTCAGTATGGGGCCGGTGGGGGGGGGAGCGTCCTGCAGCAGGGAAAGGGGACAGTTTCAGGAGGTGGCTGTCGGGGGCTGGGGTGGGGGAGTGATCATGCAGGGAAGGGGGACGGCTACAGGCTGGGACTGGTGGGGGCCGGTGGGGGGAGAAGCGTTCTGCAGCCAGGAGAGGGGGATGGCTTCAGGCAGGGGCAGCTGGGGGCCAGTGGGTTGGGGAGTGTCCTGCAGCCAGGGGAGGGGGACGGCTTCAGGCGGGGGGCCTGTGGGGGGTGGGGGAAGTGTCCTGCAGTTTGTGACGGGGATGACTTCAGGCGGGGGCCAATGGGGAGCACTCAGTGGCTCCCGGCCACGGCCTCATTCAGGGGCACCTTGCTCAGCTGCGGCCTCATGCAGCAGTTCCTGGCCCCGACCCCAGCCACACTCAGCGGCTCCCGGCCCCAGCTCTGGCTGCACACAGTGGCTCCCGGCCCCGGCTCCACAACACTCAGCAGTTCCCAGCCCCGACCTCACTCAGCGGCACCCAGCCCAGGCTCCTGCGCCGCTTAGGGCCTCACTCAGCAGCTCTCGGCTGCACTCATTGACTCCCGGCCCCGGCCTAACTCAGCAGCATCTGACCTCAGCCCCGGCTCCGGCCTAACTCAGAGGTTCCCAGCCCCAGCTCCAGCTGCACTCAACGGCTCCTGTCCCGGCTTCAGACGCACTCAGTGGCCAGCAGCCTGAGGCCCCCAGCCCCTGGCCTCACTCAGCGGTTCCCAGCTTGTCGTGACAGACACAGCCCCCACTTGCTCGCCCCACACTGCTCATTCCACTCCTTCAGCTTTATTCTCTTTGCTGCCTGTGATTGACAGTGGGTTCCGGACGGGGCGAGCGCACAGTAGCTGGAGGCAGGGAACGGATTCAGACAGGGGCCAGTTGTGGGGGGGAACGTCTTGCATCTAGGGATAGGAAGTGTTTTCTGGAGGGCCAGTACGGGTGTTGTGGGCCAGTATGGCCATTGTGGGACAAATTTACTTTTCTTGAGCATGTACAGGTGTTGTAGGCTGAAGGGACTGGTTTCCGGAGGGCTACTACGAACATTGTGGGCCGGATTGACTTTTCAATTGACTGATTTGAGCCTCACTCAGAGGCTCAAGGCCCGGGCTTCGGCCGCACTAAGTGGCTCCCAGCCCCGGCCGCACTCAGCGGTTCACGGCCCCGGTTCCGGCCGCACTCAGCGGACCGAGGCCCGATGCCCCACTCGCTCTCCACACTGCTCATTCGTTCCTTCAGCTTCGCCGCCAGTGATTGACACAACAGATCAACGGTGGATGCGATCTCGCTGGTTTTTCACTCCGCTCTGGACCACATGGACAACAAAAACTCATATGTCAGGCTGTTATTCATTGATTACAGCTCAGCATTTAATACAATCATCCCCACCAAGCTGGTTATTAAACGCGCAGAACTGGGTCTCTGCGGATCCTTTGGCAATTGGATCCTCGACTTCCTCATTCACAGATCACAGACTGTTCGAATTAATGGAAAGGTGTCAGCCTGGATAACAATCAGCACTGGAGTACCTCAAGGCTGCATGCTCATCCCCCTGCTGTACTCACTCTATACTCATGACTGCGTGGCTGGTCATAGTGCGAACTCCATCATCAAGTTCGCTGACGACACCACTGTTGTTGGACGTATCACTAATGGGGACAAGTCAGAGTATAGAAGAGAGATCGACCGACTGACCAAATGGTGCCAGCACCATAACCTGGCCCTCAACTCCAGCAAAACCAAGGAACTGATTGTGGACTTTGGAAGAGGTAGGATGGGGACCCACAGTCCCGTTTATATCAACAGGTCGATGGTGGAAAGGGTCAAGAGCTTCAAATTCCTGGGCGTGCACATCTCTGAAGATCTCTCTTGGTCCGAGAACACTGATGTAATTATAAAGAAAGCAGCATCTCTACTTCCTGAGACGATTATGGAGAGTCAGTATGTCAAGGAGGACTCTCTAACTTTTACAGGTGCACAGTAGAGAGCATGCTGACCGGTTGCATCGTGGCTTGGTTTGGCAACTTGAGTGCCCAGGAGCGGAAAAGACTACAAAAAGTAGTAAACACTGCCCAGTCCATCATCAACTCTGACCTCCCTACCATCGAGCGGATCTATCGCAGTAGTTGCCTCAGAAAGGCTGGCAGCATCATCAAGGACCCACACTATCCAGGCCACACACTCATCTCCCCGCTACCTTCAGGTAGAACGTACAGGAGCCTGAAGACTGCAACGTCCAGGTTCAGGAATAGCTACTTCCCCACAGCCATCAGCCTATTGAACTCCTCAAACAAAACAAAATTAATAGCCCATTATCTGTTTATTTGCACTCTATCTGTTTTATTTATTCATGTGTGTATATATTTATATAATGGTATATGGATACACTGATCTGTTCTGTAGTCATGCCTACTATGTTCTGTTGTGCTGAAGCAAAGCAAGAATTTAATTGTCCTATCTGAGTCACATGACAATAAACTCTCTTGAATCTCTTGACTCTCTTGAATCTTGGGTGCCGGAAGGGGCGTCGCTGTCCCGGCGAATGACAGGACAGATGGCCAATCTGCTGACAGAAGAGGAGACCAATCTGCGCTGTGCAGTTTTTATGATTTTTAAACCTTAATAACTTTTGTAATATTCCACCGATCAGAACAAAATTTGGCGCACTTGGAGCACAGGAGAATGGCGAGTAAGGTAACAAAAAATCATAGTTCTATTGGTACCGTTTTTGCGCAAATGTAAAAACAACCCAAACCGGAAGTGGACAAGATGAGAGTTTTAGTTGTATACTAGACCATGTGTGGGCCGGTTGGGTCTGCTCCCCCAACGCACCCGTACCCTGCGCAAAGCCCCCACAGGAGGCATGGTCCTCCAACTCAAGCTGTTCTCAAACATGACATTCCAGCACTCCACTTGCCTCCCTCAGCAGTGCTCTTTAAAAAAATTCCAATTGCAATTGTCCTGCGTGTGGCAATAGCCTTTTGCCGTGCCCCTACTAGTCAAGCAATTGTGACATCATCAGTTGGAGCTGGTCGGTTAGAAATTCAAGGTATTTTGATTTTTCTAAACTTTGTCGAGAAATAAAGCATAAAATGTTCAGTGAAAGTAATCTCTGTCTAGAGGGGAAAAATGTGAAGCAGAATATGTAAAAATCTTGTGGAAGTTAGCATTTTTAAAGCTTTAATCATGAATAACGTGTCAAATATGAGATGAAATTTTTACTGCTGATCACTGCTTGCAGAGCCATTGTGACGTCATCATTTGCAGCTGGTGGTTTTAATTTCAAAATCTTTTGACTTTTTTAGACTTTTAATCAGTAATGAGTCGAGAATAAATTGAGAATTAAAGAATAAAATGTTCAGATAAGGTGTTCCCGGCTTTGAGGGGAATTATGTCAATCCGAATATGTAAAAATGTTATCGTTACCGCGTAATGTATTTGCGAAGATGTAAAGACAACCATGTACGTACAGACACACACACACACACAAATATACACATATACACACGTACAAGATCAGAGTTTTAATAAGTACTAGACTAAATGGGACCCTTTTGGTCCCATGTTCACATGGGAGGGCTGGTCTCCCAACGCAATATTCCACCTCTCCACCAATTCCAATCTTGGTGGCCAGTGGGGGTGGGGGGGGGCTGGAGTGCTAGTATGGGTGTTGTGGACCAAAGGGAATGTTATCCAGAAGGCTAGTATGGGCATTGTGGGCCGAATGGATTATTGGGCTGGCACCTCAGTCACTCAGGCTTGGTGGGCTGGCAGCTCAGTCACTCAGGCCTGGTGGGCTGGCAGCTCAGTCACTCAGGCCAGGTGGGCTGGCAGCTCAGTCACTCAGGCCTGGTGGGCTGGCAATTAAGTCACTCAGGGCTGGTGGGCTGGCAGCTCAGAAACTGACAGGAATTCCTCCAAAATAGGTGAGAGAATCTGTGAGAGAGAGAGAGAGAGAGAGAGAGAGAGAATGAGGAGAGGGTGGAGAATCAACTTTAGACAAAGTTCATCTTTTTCTGCAGATCATTTCCTTGAAGCAGGAAAGTCTATCCTGGCCTGGATCTCACAGGGAGCCAATGAAGGGAGGGAGATAAATACTGGGTGAGGTTTAATACTTGCAGGGGGGATACTTACTAATGGGCCAAAGGGACTCCTCCTGGGCTAGTACAGGCCTGATGGGCCGAAGAGGCTCTTAAAAAAAATCTGAGCAAAATCTCAGTGAAAGGAACATTTTCTGGATTTTTCCTGGCCTGACACAGGCCTTTGGGGCCGAAATGCTCCTCCTGGCCTAATACTGGCATTTTGGGCAAAAGGGACTGGTTTGTCGGCCTTGTGGGCCGAAATTAGTGGTTTCAGGCAGGCCAAAACTCATTTCATTTCATTTCCATTTCAATTTCAAGCACAGGGCAGGCTAAACAACTCATTTCATTTCCATTTCCATTTCCATTTCCATTTCCATTTGAATTCCAAGCACAGGGCAGGTGAAACAACTCATTTCCTTTCATTTCCATTTCCATTTCCATTTCAATTTCAAGCACAGGGCAGACCAAACAACTCATTTCATTTTCATTTCATTTCCATTTCCATTGCAGTTTCAAGCACAGGGCAGGCCAAACAGTTCATTTCATTTCCATTTCTATTGCAGTTTCAAGCTCAGGGCAGGCCAAACAGCTCATTTCATTTTCATTTCATTTCATTTCCATTTTCATTGCAGATTCAAGCACGGGGCAGGTCAAACAGCTCATTGCATTTTTATTTAATTTCCATTTCCATTGCAGTTTCAAGCACAGGGCAGGCCAAACAGTTCATTGCATTTTCATTTCATTTCCATTTCCATTGTAGTTTCAAGCACAGGGCAGGCCAAATAGCTCATTGCATTTTCATTTCATTTCCATTTCCATTGCAGTTTCAAGCACAGGGCAGGCCAACAGCTCATTGCATTTTCATTTCATTTCCATTTCCATTGCAGTTTCAAGAACAGGGCAGGCCAAACAGCTCTTTGTATTTTCATTTCATTTCCATTTCCTTTGCAGTCTCAAGCACAGGGCAAGCTAAACAGCTAATTGCATTTTCATTTCATTTCCATTTCCATTGCTGTTTCAAGCACGGGGCAGTCCAAACAGCTCATTGCATTTTCATTTCATTTCATTTCCATTCCTAGTATGGACATTGGGCCAAATGGATTCTTGGGGTGGCAGCTCAGTCACTCAAGCCTGGTGTGCTGGCGGCTCACTCACGGCTGGTGGGTTGGCAGTTGACTCATGGCTATTCCTTGAAAATTCATTTCAAGCAAGGTGCAAGGCCACCAAATTAAAGTGCAGTTTCTTACCACTTCAAGTAGGGTGCAAGGCCACCAAATTTAAGTGCAGTTTCATACCACTTCAAGCAGGATGCAAGGCCACCAAATTCAAGTGCAGTTTCCGACCACTTCAAGCAGGGTGCAAGGCCACCAAATTCAAACGCAGTTTCATACAATTTCATGCAGGGTGCAAGGCCACCACATTCAAATGCAGTTTCATACCATTTCCAGCAGGGTGAAACACCATAAAACCACAAAACCACAAAACACCACATAAACACCACATAAACACCACACTCACAGTTCAGCAGACATTCAGTGTGTTCAGTTGAATCACAGCTCAGAGTCATGACCTCGATCTTGCAGAGACTGAGCCATACCCACACTTCCGGGTTTTATAATCTCTCCCCACTCCCACCGGAAGGGGCGTGGCTTTCATGGCGTGATTGAGAGGAGCGAGATTCTCAACATTTTTTAAACACTAATAACACTTTTATTTTTCATTGATGGGAAGAATTCTCTGCACCTGATGAGCGGAGGGGGACTAAGATGGCCAAAAATAACAGCGTAAGTGGTAGCGTTTTATCTAAAATCAATATACAGTGCAAACACGGTTGTCAAGTTTAGACTTTAATCATTTGCCATTTCAAACCAACCACCATCAACCATTTGATGTGCTTTATTTAAAACCGACCACCATCAACCATTTGCTGTGCTTTATTTCACACCAACCACCACCAACCATTTGCTGTGCTTTATTTCAAACCAACCACCACCAACCATTTGCGGTGCTTTATTTCAAACCAACCACCACCAACAATTTGCTGTGCTTTATTTCAAACCAACCACCACCAACCATTTGCTGTGCTGTATTACAAACCAACCACCACCAACCATTTGCTGTGCTTTATTTCAAACCAACCACCACCACCACCAACCATTTGCTGTGCTTTATTTCAAACCAACCACATTTTCATTTTCAAACCACATTAAGGGCACTCAAGATCAGTAAAACCACACTCACAGTTTAGTCGAGATGTGTTCAATGTTGTTCACAGCTCAGACTGAGACATGACCCTCTCGCTCCCCCATCTTGCAGAGACTGACTGAGGCACTCAACTCTTCCGGGTTTTATTGTCCCTCCGGAAGGGGCGTGGCCTCCAGGAGAGAGAACCTCACCATTTTTTAAACCCTAATAACTCTTTTATTTTTCATCGATGGGAAAAATCCTCTTGTCCTGCGCAGCGGAGTGGGATTCTGAGTAAGATGGCCAAAAATCACAGCCGTAAGTGGCAACGGTTTTTCTAAATTCAATATACAGAACAACAGGAAGTGGTCAAGCTCAGACCTTTAGTAATATAGATTGTGATATAGATGTCATACTGACTCTTTGCGTTACAGCATGGTTCAGTAATTTGAATGCCCAAGAATAAAGGAGGCCGGTTAACTTTGCTTGCACCATCAACGTCCACCTCATCATAAAGTCATAATTTATAGGAGTAGAATTAGGCCATTCGGCCCACCAAGTCTATTTCCGCCATTCAATCATGGTTGATCTATCTCTCCCTCCTATTCCCATTCTCCTGCCTTCTCCCAATAAGGTCTGACACCTGTACTAATCAAAGATCTATCTGCATTAAAAATATCCACTGACAGCCTCTACAGCCTTCTGTGGCTATGAATTCCACAGATTCACCACCCTCTGACTAAATAAATTTCTCCTCATCTCCTTCCTAAGAGAGCATCCCTTAATTCTGAGGCTATGACCTCTAATCCTAGACTCACCCACTAGTGGAAACATCATCTCCACACCCACTCTATCCAAGCCTTTCACTATTCTGTATGTTTCAATGAGGTTTCCCCTCATTCTTCTAAATTCCAGCGAGTACAGGCCCTGTGCCGACAAACACTTATCATTGGTTAACCTACTTAATCCTGGGATCATTCTTGTAAACCTCCTCTGGACCCTCTTCAGAGCCACCACATCCTTCCTCTGATATGGTGCCCAAAATTGCTCACAATATTCCAAATGCGGCTTTACCGGTGCCTTATATAGCCTTAACATTACATCCATTTTTTTTTGTACACAAGCCCCGTCAATAAATGCTAGCATTTAGTTTGCTTTCAAAGGGATCTTCAAGAATCACTGCCTCAAGAAGGCAACTAAAAACATTAAAGCACCACGGAAAATTCCTTGTATGTGAATACTTGGCCAATAATCATATTCATTCATTCATAACTATTGGAGAGGATTGTTCAAGATAGGATTGACTACCATTTGGAAGAGAACAGATTAATTAGGAACAGTCAGCATGGCTTTGTGCAGGGCAGGTCATGCCTTACTAACTTGATTGACTCTTTTGAGGTGATGACAGATATGATTGATAAGGGTAGGATAGTGATGTCTACATGGATTTTAGTAAGACATTTGTTAACGTCCCCTTGGCAGGCTGATCCAGAAGAGAAAAATCCATTGAATTAACATTGACTTGGACTATGGATTCAAACTGGCTCAGTGAAAGAAGACAGAGGGTTGTGCTGGAAGGACATTATTCAAGCTGAAGGTCTGTACCAGTAGAGTTCCGCAAGGATATGTTGCTGTTTGTGATAAATAAAATGACTTGGACATAAATGTAGATGGGTTGGTTAGTAAATTTGCACATGACACCAAAACGCCAGGGTAACAGACTGTAAGGAAAGCTATCAAGGTATAGATCAGCTACAGGAATGGGTGGGAAATGTATGATTTAGTTTAATCTGAGCATGTGTGAGGTATCAATCACAATAATACTTTATTAGCCAAGTATGCTTTGCCTCTGAGGAGGCCTCCAGCTCCATCGAATGTAGGCCGCAGAGCGACCGGAGAATGCAATCCGAACACTAATCGCATCTCCGGCAAGGTAAGAAACTGGGAAAAAAAATTCCCCCGACCTCTCCCCCTCCCCTCACATAAAACAAACCGGAGAACATTTACACGAGCTTTTAACACACACAAACATTTTAAAAAGACGAAAAAACAGACTGTTGGCGGGACTACCAATCGTGCGGCACCCCTGGTGGTGATGTATGAGGATGTTCGGCATTTCCCCTACAACTCTCACTAACTTTTACAGTTACACCATAGAAAGCATTTTATCAGGATGCATCCTAGCTTGGTTTGGGAACAGTTCCATCCAAGATCGCAAGAAATTGCAGCGAATTTTGGACGCAGCCCAGACCATCAAACAAACCAACCTCCCGTCTATTGACTTGATTTATACCTCACTCTGCCTCGGCAAGGCCAGTAGCATAATCAAGGATGAGTTGCACCCTGGCCACTCCCTTTTCTCCCCTCTTCCATTGGGCAAAAGGTGTAGAAGTGTGAAAACGCACACCTCCAGATTCAGGGACAGTTTCATCCCAGCTGTTATCAGGCAATTGAATCATCCTATCACAACCCGAGATTCCTCCATTCAGGGGTATTAGCAAGAGGAAGATGGAGAGTTTATGGATTGCTTTCTTTCTAACACAGTAGAGTGCAGGGAGATCTGATAGAAGCATGTAAATTTATGAGAGGCATAGATAGGGTAGACAGTCAGGACCATTTTCCCAGGACGGAAATATCACATACTAGTGGGCATACTTTAAGGTGAGAGTGGCAACATTTAAAGGAGATGTGCAGGACATTTTTGCACAGAGGGTAGTGAATGTCTACAATGTGCTGCTGGGATTGGTGGTTGCAGTAGATATAAAAGTGTAATTTAAGAGACTTTTGGAAAGGTATATAGATATGCAGGGAATGCATGGAATTGGATTTTGTGCATGTAGATAGATGATCTTGGTATCATGTACAGCACAAAGAAGGTGGAGTTGCAGGTTGATTGGGTGGTCAAAAAGGTTTTTGGCTCATTGGCCTTCATTAGTCAGAGTATTGAATATAATAGAAGTTGGGAGGTCATGTGGCATTTTTATAAGACGATGGTGAGGCTGCATTTAGAGTATTGTGTTCAGTTCCGGGCACCGTGTTATTAGAAAGATGTTGTCAAGCTGTTGTCAACAGGGAAGAATATATGAGGATGTTGCCAGGACTAGAGAGTCTGAGCTATAGGGAGAGGTTGAGTAGGCTGGGTCTCTATACCTTGGAGCGCAGGAGGATGAGGGGTGATCTTATAGAGATGTATAAGGCCATGAGAGGAATAGAATGGTGGATGCACAGAGTCTCTTGCCCAGAGTAGGTCAATCGAGGACCAGAGGACATAAGTTAAAGGTGAAGGAGAAAAGATTTAATAGGAATCTGAGGGTTAACGTTTTCACACAAAGGGTGGTGGATGTATGGAAGGAGGAGGAGGAGGAGGAGGAGGAGGAGGAGGAGGAGGAGGAGGAGGAGGAGGAGGAGGAGGAGGAGGAGGAGGAGGAGGAGGAGGAGGAGGAGGAGGAGGAGGAGAAGAAGAAATAAAACTGACGATTGAATTGACACAGTAAGCTATTTGAAGAGTAATTCACTGATCTTGCTGATGTGCGTTGGGTCATTAAATCTCTTCCAATATTGCATTGATTTCTGATATCAACTCTGCTGTGCTTATCTAAAGTTGGCCATATGTCCAAAGAGTTCTATACACCTCTCCTTTAAGTAATACAGGCTGCATTAAAGCAGTGTTCAAAAGGGAACTGCAGATGCTGGAATATCGAAGGTACACAAAATTGCTGGAGGAACTCAGCGGGTGCAGCAGCATCTATGGAGCGAAGGAAATAGGCGACGTTTCGGGCGAAACCCTTCTTCAGACTGATGGGGGGTGGGGAAAGAAAGAAGGAAAAGGGGAAGAGGAGGAGCCCGAGGGCGGGCGGATGGGAGGGTGGGAGGAGACAGCTAGAGGGTGAAGGAAGGGGAGGGGACAGCACAGGCTAGCCAAATTGGGGGAATTCAATGTGATGCCATAGGGGCGCAAGGACCCCAGACGGAATATGAGGTGCTGTTCCTCCAATTTCCGCTGTTGCTCACTCTGGCAATGGAGGAGACCCAGGACAGAGAGGTCGGATTGGGAATGGGAGGGGGAGTTGAAGTGCTGAGCCACCGGGAGGTCATGTAGGTTAAGGCGGACCGAGCGGAGGTGTTCGGCGAAACGGTCGCCCAACCTACGCTTGGTCTCACCGATGTAAATTAGCTGACATCTAGAGCAGCGGATGCAGTAGATGAGGTTGGAGGAGATACAGGTGAACCTTTGTCGCACCTGGAACGACTGCTTGGGACCTTGAATGGAGTCGAGGGGGGAGGTGAAGGGACAGGTGTTGCATTTCTTTGCGGTTGCAACGGAAAGTGCCCGGGGAGGGGGTGGTGCGGGAGGGAAGGGAAGAATTGACGAGGGAGTTGCGGAGGGAGCGGTCTTTGCGGAAGGCAGACATGGGGGGAGATGGGAAGATGTGGCGAGTGGTGGGGTCACGTTGGAGGTGGCGGAAATGGCGGAGGATTATGTGTTGTATTTGCCGGCTGGTGGGGTGAAAGGTGAGGACCAGAGGGACTCTGCCCTTGTTGCGTGTGCGGGGATGGGGAGAGAGAGCAGTGTTGCGGGGTATGGATGAGACCCTGGTGTGAGCCTCATCTATGGTGGCGGAGGGGAATCCCCGTTCCCTGAAGAACGAGGACATTTCCGATGCCCTGGTATGAAATGTCTCATCCTGGGAACAGATGCGGCGTAGGCGGAGGAATTGGGAGTAAGGGATGGAGTCTTTACAGGGGGCAGGGTGGGAAGACGTGTAGTCCAGATAGCCATGTGAGTCAGTGGGTTTATAATGTATGTCGGTCAGGAGTCTGTCCCCTGCGATGGAGATGGTGAGGTCAAGGAATGGTAGGGAAGTGTCGGAAATCGTCCAGGTGTATTGGAGTGCCGGATGGAAGTTGGTGGTGAAGTGGATGAAGTCAGTCAGTTGTGTGTGGGTGCAGGAGGTGGCACCAAAGCAGTCGTCAATGTAGCGGAGGTAGAGGTCGGGGATGGGGCCCTGGTACGCATTGAACAAGGATTGTTCAACGTACCCGACAAAGAGGCAGGCGTAGCTGGGGCCCATGCGTGTGCCCATAGCTACGCCTTGTGTTTGGAGGAAATGGGAGGAGTCAAATGTAAAGTTATTGAGGGTGAGGACCAACTCCGCTAAGCGGAGGAGAGTGTCAGTGGCTGGGTAAAGGTTGCTCCTCTGGTCGAGGAAGAACCGGAGGGCTTTGAGGCCATCCTGGTGGGGGATGGAGGTGTAGAGTGACCGGACATCCATGGTGAAGATGAGGGGGGAGGGCCCAGAGAGTGGAATGCGTGGAGGCGGCGGAGAGTGTCTGAGGTGTCTAGAACATAGGTGGGGAGGGATTTGACCAAGGGGGATAGGATGGTGTCAAGGTATGTGGAGATGAGTTCGGTGGGGCACGAACACGCAGAGACAATGGGTCTGCCGGGAGAGCCGGGTTTGTGGATTTTAGGGAGAAGGTAAAAACGGGCCGTGCGGGGCTGGGGAACGATGAGTTTGGAGGCTTGGTCAGGTAGGGCGTGGGAATTGATGAAGTCGGTGATGGTGCTAGAAATGGTGGCCTGGTGCTCGTCAGTGGGGTCATGGTCCAAGGGTAAGTAGGAGGAGGTGTCCGAGAGTTGGCGCGTGGCCTCAGCTTTGTAGAGATCGACGCGCCAGACTACCGCCAGAAATTGGAGGAACAGCACCTCATATTCCGTCTGGGGTCCTTGCGCCCCTATGGCATCAACATTGAATTCCCCCAATTTGGCTAGCCTGTGCTGTCCCCTCCCCTTCCTTCACCCTCTAGCTGTCTCCTCCCACCCTCCCATCCGCCCGCCCTCGGGCTCCTCCTCTTCCCCTTTTCCTTCTTTCTTTCCCCACCCCCCATCAGTCTGAAGAAGGGTTTCGGCCCGAAACGTCGCCTATTTCCTTCGCTCCATAGATGCTGCTGCACCCGCTGAGTTCCTCCAGCAATTTTGTGTACCTTCGATATTCCAGCATCTGCAGTTCCCTTTTGAACACTTTGTCTACTCCACTGCGATATCTCTTCAAGGTATGCCTACTTTGAAGAAGTTCTCCTCCTCTCTCCGGAGACAGTTTCACAACCTCCTCTCTAACTGCACACCTTCTGTGATCCCCCCTGCCCTCCAACTGTACGACCATACCCTTACCCAGACTCGATACCACAGCCACATCTGCTTCCTCGGGTCCTGTCTGCGCCATCATCTCATACCCCACGGCTTCCAGCTCCAGTTCCCTACCTCCCAGTTCGGACCCCAACCGGACCATCGGTACCGACTGGCTATCCACCGGCATACCCAGCAATTCTCCAACCGGGCACTGAGATCCACCCTGGTCGCGATGCGCCGGCACCAACAGGACCTCACATCGACACTCCCTGGACTTCAGGCCTCACTAACCCAGACCTGCAACGGACCCCAGCTGTATTTCATCCGCCGGAAGATCCACCTCTTAAATAAAAAATTCCTGGCCTACCTTAACTCCACCAAGGACCTTAAATTATCCCGACTCCAGGCCGCTCCCGACGCCTACACTCCGCGACTCGACCGCTCGCAGACTCCGGGCCCCAACTCTGGCCCGCATCGCCTGCCCGAGTCCCGCGACGCCATCTTGGCCTCGAGGAGCGACTTCCATACTCACCGGGACGCCGCCTTCACCGACCTCTACATCGATGCCGCCGCCGACCCTCACCTGCCGACCGATGACGCCCAGCCTCGCAGCTTCAACGGTAACTTGGACTCGCTCCCCCTCGCTGATTCCTCCGACATCGCCACCCGACCCCAACTACCCTACAACGCCGCCGGACCGGGGCTATCCCAACATGGCCGCCGCTACGCACCCGATTCATCTCGCCGCCGACCCGCCGACCATCCGCCCACCGGGACCACCCTCGCATCGCCCGCGGACCCCGACTCAACCACCACTGGACTCCGACCATCGGGTCCGGTGACCCGCGCCGCTGGACTCCGACCATCGGGTCCGTTGACCCGCGCCACTCCACCCCCCTCCAGCAACCCACAGCCGTCGCCTTACCTGGAGCCTGGACTCTGCACTGGGCCTGCAGCCTTCACGCTGCTTACTCCACTCTCCTCGATTTAATTCCACCGGGTCCTAGCGCCCGTCTGCCCAGCCGTGCTAACCTCAGTGGCTGCTCCACTGCCCTCCCCCATCCCCCCCCAACCATGTCACACCCGCTCTTCCCCACCCACCTCACAGCCCTCTCTCCCCCCCACCCCCTGACCACCCACCACCCCTCCAACACCCACAACCCCGTACCCAATCTACCCACCTGCCTTCCTCTGGCCCCAACTCCCACCCCTGCCGGGTGTTCACCATCCCCCCCGACCTCCCCCTCTCCCCCACCCAACGGTCTGTCCTCAGCAGAGGTCTCACCTTTGTCCCCCTCCGTCCCCATCTCAATGAGTTCCGCGCCCACCATGACTTGGAGAGCTTCTACCGTCGTCTCCGCCTCACAGCGCACTTCCATGGGAAGGAGTCCCCGCCCCCTAATGATGACCCCTTTTCCCGTCTCCAACGCACCCCCTCCTCGTGGAACCCCCCTCAGAAAGTCCCGGCTCTGGAACTCTTCATTCAGAACTGCCGCCGCGACGTCAACCGCCTCAACTTCTCCACTCCCCTGTCTCACTCCAATCTTTCCCCCTCTGAACGCACTGCCATCGAATCTCTCCGCAAAAACCCAGACTGGGTCATCAAACCAGCCGACAAGGGAGGTGCCGTGGTAGTCTGGCGCGTCGATCTCTACAAAGCTGAGGCCACGCGCCAACTCTCGGACACCTCCTCCTACTTACCCTTGGACCATGACCCCACTGACGAGCACCAGGCCACCATTTCTAGCACCATCACCGACTTCATCAATTCCCACGCCCTACCTGACCAAGCCTCCAAACTCATCGTTCCCCAGCCCCGCACGGCCCGTTTTTACCTTCTCCCTAAAATCCACAAACCCGGCTCTCCCGGCAGACCCATTGTCTCTGCGTGTTCGTGCCCCACCGAACTCATCTCCACATACCTTGACACCATCCTATCCCCCTTGGTCAAATCCCTCCCCACCTATGTTCTAGACACCTCAGACACTCTCCGCCGCCTCCACGCATTCCACTCTCTGGGCCCTCACCCCCTCATCTTCACCATGGATGTCCGGTCACTCTACACCTCCATCCCCCACCAGGATGGCCTCAAAGCCCTCCGGTTCTTCCTCGACCAGAGGAGCAACCTTTACCCAGCCACTGACACTCTCCTCCGCTTAGCGGAGTTGGTCCTCACCCTCAATAACTTTACATTTGACTCCTCCCATTTCCTCCAAACACAAGGCGTAGCTATGGGCACACGCATGGGCCCCAGCTACGCCTGCCTCTTTGTCGGGTACGTTGAACAATCCTTGTTCAATGCGTACCAGGGCCCCATCCCCGACCTCTACCTCCGCTACATTGACGACTGCTTTGGTGCCACCTCCTGCACCCACACACAACTGACTGACTTCATCCACTTCACCACCAACTTCCATCCGGCACTCCAATACACCTGGACGATTTCCGACACTTCCCTACCATTCCTTGACCTCACCATCTCCATCGCAGGGGACAGACTCCTGACCGACATACATTATAAACCCACTGACTCACATGGCTATCTGGACTACACGTCTTCCCACCCTGCCCCCTGTAAAGACTCCATCCCTTACTCCCAATTCCTCCGCCTACGCCGCATCTGTTCCCAGGATGAGACATTTCATACCAGGGCATCGGAAATGTCCTCGTTCTTCAGGGAACGGGGATTCCCCTCCGCCACCATAGATGAGGCTCACACCAGGGTCTCATCCATACCCCGCAACACTGCTCTCTCTCCCCATCCCCGCACACGCAACAAGGGCAGAGTCCCTCTGGTCCTCACCTTTCACCCCACCAGCCGGCAAATACAACACATAATCCTCCGCCATTTCCGCCACCTCCAACGTGACCCCACCACTCGCCACATCTTCCCATCTCCCCCCATGTCTGCCTTCCGCAAAGACCGCTCCCTCCGCAACTCCCTCGTCAATTCTTCCCTTCCCTCCCGCACCACCCCCTCCCCGGGCACTTTCCGTTGCAACCGCAAGAAATGCAACACCTGTCCCTTCACCTCCCCCCTCGACTCCATTCAAGGTCCCAAGCAGTCGTTCCAGGTGCGACAAAGGTTCACCTGTATCTCCTCCAACCTCATCTACTGCATCCGCTGCTCTAGATGTCAGCTAATTTACATCGGTGAGACCAAGCGTAGGTTGGGCGACCGTTTCGCCGAACACCTCCGCTCGGTCCGCCTTAACCTACATGACCTCCCGGTGGCTCAGCACTTCAACTCCCCCTCCCATTCCCAATCCGACCTCTCTGTCCTGGGTCTCCTCCATTGCCAGAGTGAGCAACAGCGGAAATTGGAGGAACAGCACCTCATATTCCGTCTGGGGTCCTTGCGCCCCTATGGCATCAACATTGAATTCCCCCAATTTGGCTAGCCTGTGCTGTCCCCTCCCCTTCCTTCACCCTCTAGCTGTCTCCTCCCACCCTCCCATCCGCCCGCCCTCGGGCTCCTCCTCTTCCCCTTTTCCTTCTTCTTTCCCCACCCCCCATCAGTCTGAAGAAGGGTTTCGGCCCGAAACGTCGCCTATTTCCTTCGCTCCATAGATGCTGCTGCACCCGCTGAGTTCCTCCAGCAATTTTGTGTACCTGCATTAAGCAGTGTTGGCCTCTCCCGATATTTCACCTCCTGCTAACCTGGACATCCATTGACCACCTTTGCCTGGCAGCAGCTTTCAGGTACTGCCTGTGACGTGGTGAATGGATGGAGAACGATTGTATATCGCAATCCGCACATCAGTTTTCAGAGATAAGAAATGTTATTCCCCATTTTGTCCTGAAGGATAAAATCTCTAAAGCAACACTTCCAATGCTTTGAAAGATTAAAGTATGCTGTTCCATGCTAGTTATAATTATCTTGAAGAAAGAGATTACTGAAGCCTCAACTTGAATGGTCAATGCTCTTATCTTCTCCCTTCTTTTACGTCATCACAGAAGCATGAAAACTATTAGATGTTGGATCACTAAATATTGCAAAAGTATTATTATGTTTATATTTAGTACTATGATGATAGACATTCTAATGGGCAGTGAAACTGTCCTGAGGTGAGAGTGCAAAATAGCACAATGCATCCAATTTACTACTCCAATTGAAAATAAATGGGTCTGTGCTAAATGACCTGTCGATTTATTGTCACCCACTTCTTGCTTTCACTGAATTAATTTAAAATGAGCTCTAGCTTGTAATGGCACCTAATATACTTGAATGATTTTTATTTCCTTAGATTGTTCCATTGATTATATTGCTTCACATTATCCCTCAGCCACAAAGCCAAAAACAGTGTTCAACCGATATCACTGAAATGTATTTCCTGATCCCCAATTTAAGTGAGATAAATGGATTTATATCACATTTCTTGTTCCTTCCAGTTATAATATGTTGAGATCAGCAAAGCAAACAAATTCAAAAAGAAACAACCAAATTTGATTAACAATTAACTATATGTTTATCATTTCAGGTTCATAATGTGGAAAGCAAATTCAATGCGAGAATTTATATAAAAAAAGGCTGGATTAGAAAAACAGATATGTAATGCCGAGGCTCTGAAAGGTGCTGGTAAGGCCGTATTTGGAGTATTGTGAGCAAATTTGGGCCCCATATCTGAGGAAGGATGTGCTGGCATTAAATATGGAGAGGGTCCAGAGGACGTTTACAAGAATGATTCCAGGAATGAGTGGGTTAGCATATGATGTGGGTTTGACAGCACTGGGCCTCTACTCATTGGAGATTAGAAGGTTGAGGGGAGACCTCATGAAACTTACAGAATAATGAAAGGCATAGATAGAGTGGAATGGACATTTCCACTGGTGGGAGAGACTAGGACCAGAGGTCATAGCCTCAGAATTAAAGGGTGCTCCTTTAGAAGGTGAAGAGAAACTTCTTTAGTCAGAAGGTAGTTAATTTGTGGAACTCATTGCCACAGAGGGCTGTGGGAGGCCAAGCCAATGGAAAATTTTAAGGCAGAGATAGACAAATTCTTGATTAGAACGGGTATCAAGGGTTATGGGAAGGAGGCAGGAAACTGGGATTAGGAGGCAGAGATCAGCCGTATTGAGTGGTGGAGTAGATAGGCCGAATGACCTAATTCTACTCCTATAGCGTGAACTTGTGAACTTCATATTTAATGGCAGTTCCTGCCACTAGTATACAGATTGGTAGAATTCAGGAAATTAACTCAACACCTTCTTATGTGGGGCAATTGCAGATAGGCATAAAATGCTTGCCTAGCTCGCATTGCCGAGATCCCATACTTGTCTTACACAAAAAATACTTTACTGTATCCAGAGACTATAACATGTTTGATACAAATCAATAGGTTTTTCTTTTCTCTGTCCAATTACATTATTTTCCACCCAATCAACTCATCACTCATCTCCTTTTCTCTGTTATTCAAGGTTCAGTTATTTTGCAGAACTCAAGATAGATGCAAATTAAATAATTGGTGCAATTTTAAGGATTAATTAATCAGATACTCTTGCCCAGAGGCCAGAAGGGTAAAAATCATCATGGACACAGTACAGATAGATTGTATCAAATTAACAGCTGATTCTCCTATTCATTAACATAGTCTAGAAAGGACTGCTGTTTTTTCAAGTTGATACCACCTAACATGGTTCATTTCATATATTCCTTTCAAATATTAAACAGACAGATGCCCTACATGAATGCATGCCCCTCCTGTCAAAATGACTAATGAGAGAGATTACAATTCTTTTTTGACAAAGAAACAAATTGCATTCAGCTGAGAAATCCAGGGATCAATATTCAATAGTAAATTGCACCTTGTACTTTTAATAAAAGGACGTCTGGAAACACTTGCTCCCAAATATAAATTCATCGACTCTACCAGCACAGATAAAACAAAGAAAATAATGTTTTTTACATATGCTCTCAATAACAGCAGACACATATTGTTCCTACACCATCATAATTTGAGAAGATGGAATTGAATTTGATTCAAATTCAGAAAAGAATACATCAACTTAAAGTGGGTCACATTGGACTGATTCAGGCAAATGCTTACAATATGATGCATGTTTGAAGTATTTATATGGTGAGATTTGCCACCAGGTTTGATTAGCTTCAATTTATTTGAACGTGTATTTTGACTGATATGCAACTGGATTCAGCGGAAAAATCAATCAATAGAAATTATTTGATTAAAATGAATGGCATTTTTTGGAAAACCCACATTCATCTTTTTACATAACGAAGAAGTAATCAGAATAACCTATAATTCTCAATTGGTTGCTCTGAAGTAAAGTAAAGTAACCATGATAATAGTCATGCATCTAGTAAAAAACAGCAGAAATGGATGTCCTTCAGCGGTGCTTTCTGTTGCCAGTGTGACGTTCGGTGAAACCTATAGAATTTTGAATAACTTTGACCTCAAGCCCTGAACCTTTGTGACTGAAAGAGATTTACTGCGGCAATCCTGGCTACAACTGAGATGATTTTTCGATGAATGACAGCTACGTTCTGAAGCCTATCCTCTAGTCAAGGACAGATACAGTCTTCAGATATATACTGCACAGCTACTGATAGACATTCCAGCTGAAAGGGACCAGGAGTTAATTTATTAACAGCCACTAAGGATGATAGGTGATGTTTTAATGAAACTATAACCTTTTAAAATTAGACCAATGGGGATAGATATATTTTTGTTTCATTTGAGGAAAGGCAAATAGCTTTGTCAAAAATGTAAGCAATACCTCTGAAAATGTTCTTTTGTAACCACTTATATTGTGGCCACATTTAAATGAAAATAATGTCAAGAACCATCCTGGAATAATAATAGTATGAGAAGCAGCATACCAGCCTGAATATCTGGCAAGCTTATAATCAATGCAACAGTCTGTCAAGGCGGCACATCCAGTTTATCAGCAATGCTACATTCTGAGCTAAGCATTGAGTTTTCATCTTGTCTCTGAATTTAAACTTTGCAAACAATGTTCCTAGTCCTCTCTCAAGAGGTTTTATCACTGGAGATTTGATTCCCATCACTCATTCTGATGGACCAATAGACAATAGGCAATTGACAATAGTGCAGGAGTAGGCCATATGGCCCTTCAAGCCAGCTGTGGATCATGGCTGACCATCCACAATCAGTACCCCGTTCCAGCCTTCTCCCCATATCCCTTGACTCCGCTATATTCAAGAGCCCTATCTAGCTCTCTCTTGAAAGTTTCCGGAGAACTGGCCTCCACCACCCCTCGAGGCAAGGCAAAGTGCAGTTAAATGAATTTTCAGCAGCGATTCACTAAAAGGAACACACAATACACTATACAGCATTCTTCACTGTGGTGGAAGGCAACAAAGTTCAGCCAGTCCTCCTCCTTGTTCACCCGTGGTCGGGGGCCATAAACCCTCTGTAGTTGCCGCTACGACGGCCCGATGTACAGGCCCACTCGTCAGGATGATTGAAACTCCGACGTCGGGATGGTCGAACACACTCGGAGTCCCGAATCAGCACTTTCCTACCGGAGACCGCGGCTTCACGATTTATAGGCTGGTGGTCTAGCTCTTCTCTGGTGATCCCTGGTGAGGACTTACCCAGGTGATGGTAAGTCCAGCCCGTGATCCAAAGTCACCAGGCCAGCGATCGAGAAACTCCTCTCTGGCATCCCCCACAGAGTTTTTGGTCGCTCCCGCGATGGAAAGTCCACGCTGCGCCTGCTGCCGATGCTCCTTGCCCGACTCCGGGAAAGGCCGCTCCAATCCAAGCTGTTAGGCCGCGAGGGAGGCAACATGGAAAAAGTCGCCCTCCATGGAGGAGGCGACCGGAAACGGTTCCCCCTTTCCCCTCCCCGCCAACCCCCTCACTAGACACACAGAGAGACACCCAAACTAACACTAAATACACCAAATAAAACAAAAAAAGAAGAAATAACAAACACGCTGCTGGCAGGGCAGCCAACTCGCTGCGGCCCCACCGACCAGACAGTGAATTCCACAGACTCACAACTCTCTGTGTGAAAAAGTGTTTCCTCATCTCCGTTCTAAACGGCTTACCCCTTATTCTTAAACTGTGGCCCCTGGTTCTAGACTCCCCCAACATCGGAATCGTGTTTCCTGCCTCTAGTGTGTCCAAACCCTTATTAATCTTATATGTTTCATTAAGATCCCCTCTCACCCTTCTAAATTCCAGGGTATACAAGCCCAGCCGCTCTATTCTCTCACCATATGAAAGTCCCGCCATCACGGGAATTAACCTAGTGAACCACAGTCAACTGTGTCGGTGGATATTGGACTTTCTCAGTGAACGCCCACAGACGGTGAGACTTGGACCCTACACCTCGACATCCCTGACCCTCAGCACAGGAGCACTGCAGGGTTGTGTGCTCAGTCCGCTCCTCTACGCCCTATACACACATGACTGCTTGCCCCATCACCCCGCAAATAGGATCATAAAATTTGCGGACGATACAACCGTGGTGGGGCTCACCTCAAATGGGAACGAGGTCGCCTATAGAGAGGAGGTGCACAGACTTTCTGAGTGGTGTGCTCACAACAATCTCTCTCTGAACACTAAAAAGACAAAGGAGATCATCACTGATTTCAGGCGACATAGAGCAGGCCACTGGAGATAGGGGGCGAGGAGGTGGAGTGGGTGCCTAGTTTTAAATTTCTGGGGATCAACATCAGTGAGGATCTTAAATGGTCTGTGAACTCTGCTGTAGTTGTAAAAAAGGCGCAACAGAGACTTTACTTCCTCAGAACACTGAGGAAGGCCCATCTGTCTTCTAAACTGCTGGAGTCTTTCTACCGCTGTTCGGTAGAAAGCATACTGACTTACTGCATAACTGCCTGGTTTGGGAACTGTTCAGCAGCTGACAGAGCAGCTCTCCAGAGGGTGATAAAAACTGCCCAGGGTATCATAGAAACATAGAAACATAGAAAGTAGGTGCGAGAGTAGAACCACCAGGTCCGTCGAGCCCGCACCCGCCATTCGCTCATGGCTGAACACTAAACAGAGACACACTTACCCACAAACAGTAGACACAAGACACAGAACACAAGACACTAACCCTCCCCTTTATACCGCTATCACCCCTTCCACCCCAAAAACCTCGTGATCTCCTGGGAGAGGCAAAAAAAAACGGATAAAAACCCAGGTCCAATTCGGGAAAAAAATCCGGGAAATTCCTCTCCGAAACCCCAATCCAAGGCGATCGACACTTGTCCAGGATATCACTCAGGTCTTACTATACTAACCATACCTAGGTCCATATCCCTGCCCTCTCCCCGTAGCCCCTTATCCCCTGGCAGCTAAAAAACCATCTATTTTAGTCTTAAATATATTTAAAGTTTCTGCTTCCACTGCTCCCTGGGGCAGTGAATTCCATAAATTAACCACCCTCTGGGTGAAGAAGTTCTTCCTCATCTCCGTTTTAAAAGAGCCCCCCCTTATTCTGCAACTATGTCCCCTAGTTCTAGTTTCCCCGATCATTGGGAACATCCTCGGTGCATCCACCCGATCAAGGCCCCTCACGATCTTATATGTTTCAATGAGATCGCCTCTCATTCTTCTAAACTCCAAAGAGTAGAGTTCCAGCCTACTTAACCTTTCCTCATATGTCAATCCCTCATTGCAGGAATTAATCTTGTAAACCTTCGCTGCACTGCCTCCAGGGCTAGTACATCCTTTCTTAAGTATGGACCCCAGAACTGTACACAGTATTCCAAATGTGGTCTCACTAATACTGTGTACAGCTGCAGCAAGACCATCCGTGTTTTTATACTCAATCCCCCTAGCAATAAAGGCCAAAACTCCATTGGCCTTCCTGATTGCTTGCTGCACCTGCATACTAACTTTTAGTGATTCATGTACTAATACCCCTAGATCCCTTTGCGTTGCATTACAACGCAGCTCCTCCTCATTTAGAAAATAACTTGCCCTATCATTTTTTTTCCCAAGTGAATGACTTCACATTTATTAGTATTAAACTTCATTTGCCAAGTTGTTGCCCACTCACCTAGCTTATCTATATCCTTTTGCAGACTCTTCCTATCCTCCTCATCCCCTACTTTTCCTCCCATTTTGTATCGTCCGCAAATTTTGATATATTACACTTGGTTCCCTCCTCCAAATCATTTATATAAATTGTGAACAACTGGGGTCCCAGCACCGACCCTTGCGGAACCCCGCTAGTTACCGGTTGCCATCCCGAGTATGAACCATTTATCCCCACTCTCTGCTTCCTATTTGTTAGCCAATCCTCTACCCATGCTATATATTACCCCCAATCCCATAATTTTTTATTTTTAGCAATAGTCTCTTATGTGGCACCTTGTCAAAAGCCTTTTGGAAGTCCAAGTATACCACATCCACCGGTTCCCCTTTATCCACCCGGGTTGTTACTTCCTCAAAGAATTCGAGCAGATTCGTTAAACAGGACTTCCCCTTCCACAAACCATGCTGGTTCTGTCCGATGAAGTCATGTTTATCCAAGTGCCCCGTTAGTGTTTCTTTAATAATTGTCTCTAACATTTTACCCACCACCGATGTTAGACTAACCGGTCTATAGTTACCCGCCTTCTGTTTACTTCCTTTTTTAAATATAGGTGTTACATTGGCCATTTTCCAATCCACTGGGACCGTTCCTGCCTCCAGGGAGTTTTGGAAAATTATCACCAATGCATCCACAATCCCCACCGCTATCTCCCTCAAGACCCTTGGATGTAATCCATCAGGCCCAGGGGATTTATCCTCCTTCAGTCTCATTAATTTCCCCTAATACCACCTCCTTGGTGATCTTAATAGTATTTAGCTCCTCCATTCCTACCGCCCCCTGTTTATCCAGCGTTGGAATATTTTTTGTGTCTTCTATGGTGAAGACTGATACAAAATACTCGTTAATGCCTTTGCCATTTCCATGTTCCCCACCAACAACTCTCCAGTCTCACCCTCCAATGGACCAACGTTCACCTTAGCCACCCTTTTTCATTTTATATAGCTATAAAAACTCTTACTATTAGTTTTATGTTGTTTGCTAATTTCCTTTCATAGTCTATTTTCCCCGTCTTAATTAATCTCTTAGTTATTTTTTGCTGACCTTTAAATGCTTCCCAATCCTCTACCCTCCCACTATCTCTGGCTACCTTATATGCCCTTGCCTTCAGCCGAATACTATCCTTTATAGTTTTACTGAGCCATGGCTGGACTGTTCTTACCCTTACCCCTTTTTTTCTTCATAGGAATAATTTTTCTTGAAGGTTATACAGTAGACCCTTAAACGTACACCACTGCTCATGTACCGTCTTATTCTTGAGTCTGCTATCCCAGTCAACTTTGATCAGCTCATTCCTCATACCTTCATAATCCCCCTTATTTAGACTAAGCACCCTAGCCTGAGTTTCAACCTGCTCCCCTTCTATTTGAATATGGAATTCGACCATATTGTGGTCACTTGTTCCCAACGAGTCCCTAACTATGACATTTTTTAATTAATCCTGCTTCATTACACAGGACCAGATCCAAGATTGCCTCCCCCCTTGTCGGTTCTGTGACATACTGTTCTAGGAACCCGTCTCTAATACATTCTATAAACTCTTCCTCTAGTCTACCCTGCCCAGTTTGGTTTGCCCAATTAATATGAAAATTGAAGTCCCCCATGATTACAGCAGTTCCCTTTTTACATGCGTCAACTATGTTGCAGATTTATGTTCTGACTAACAGCGTCACAGCTATAGTGGAGGTCTATAAATTACACCCACTAGTGTTTTTTTCCCCTTGTTATTCTCTATCTGTACCCAAGCTGTTTCACTATCCTGATCCTTCAACGCAATATCCTTCCTCTCTATTGCCGTTATTCCCTCCCTTATTAAAAGGGCCACCCCTCCTCCCTTTCTTTCCTGTCTATCTTTCCTAATTGTCGAGTACCCCTCTATATTTAACTCCCAGTCCTGATCCCCTTGCAGCCATGTCTCCGTAATGGCCACAATATCATAACTATATATACTTAATTGCACCGTTAATTCATTTATCTTATTACGAATACTCCGTGCATTTAGATAAAGCACTTTCAGATGATTTTTACTACCCTTCCTTTCCGTTTTTGCCCCTTTTACATCTAGAGCTTTATCTTCACACATTCTGTCTCCTGTCACATTTTGACTTTCCGCTTCCCCACTGATACCCTGCTCTATTTCCTCTACCCCTGCCGTTATTACCCCCCTTGATACCTCCCCCCCGCTACTTAGTTTAAAGACCTCTCTACTGCCCTAGTTATATGATTTGCCAGGACCCCAGTCCCAGCACCGTTCAGGTGAAGTCCGTCCTTACAGAACAGATCCCCCCTGTCCCAGTACTGGTGCCAGTGGCCCAAGAAACCAAACCCATTATTCCCACACCAGTCTTTGAGCCACGCATTCAGCTTTTTAATTTTACGTACCCTCGCCGATTTGGCCCGTGGCTCAGGTAGCAATCCGGAGATCAGTACCCTCGAGGTTCTGCTTTTTAATTTATTCCCTAACTGCTCAAACTCCTTCAGCAGATCCTCCTTCCTCGTCCTTCCTATGTCATTGGTCCCCACATGGACCACGACCACTGGATCCTCCCCCTCCCACTGCAAATTTCTCTCCAGCATCGCAGAGATATCCTTAACCCTAGCACCGGGTAGGCAACACAGCCTTCGGGACATGTTCTGCTGGCCGCAGAGAACCCTATCTACCCCCCGAATAATACTATCCCCTATCACTACGGCATTTCTTCTAACTCCCCCCTCTTGAATGGCCTCCTGATCCACGGTGCTGCAGCCAGGTTGCTCATCCCTCCCACAGCCCCTGATCCCGTCCTTACATTGAGTAAGAGCCTCGGTCATGCTTGTCAGGGACAAGGGCTGTGGCTCCTGCCGCATCTCCTCCTGGTTCCCCCTACCTGCCTCGCTTATGGCCACACCTTCCTTTCCTTGCTCACTGCCTACTGAATTAGTTAAACTGGTCGGTGTGACCATCCCCTGGCACAAAACATCCAGGTAATACTCCCCCTCCCTGATGTACCGCAGCGTATGAAGTTGGGTCTCCAGCTCATCAATGCGGAGCTGGAGTTCCTCTAGCCTCAAACACTTACTGCAGCTGTAGGGATCTTCTACTTCAATGGTGTCGACAAATTCCCACATCTCGCAGTATTGGCACATCTCCTGACCGCCCATCTTATATAAGTAATTAACTGGTCCTATTTAAGAATCCCCTACTGTATTGATACACCCCTTATTGATATAATCCTACCTCCTATAAATGGGAAAGTACTCCCCCCAGCCGTAAATTACCTACTGGTTTGGCTGTCTAGTGGTATCATTGGACTCCCCCTGCCCCCTCTGGAGGACATTTACCACTCCAGATGCCGCAGCAGGACCTGTAATATCGTGAAAGACATTACACATCCTTGTCACCACCTTTTCACACTACTGCCCTCGGGAAAAAGGTACAGGTCGCTAAAGTCACGCACTGCCAGACTCAAGAACAGCTTTTACCCATCAGCAATCTTGGAACTGAACTCTGTCTCGGAAGCGGGTTATGGGGAAGGAGGGGGGGTGGGAGAGAGTGTTAATTTATGTAAATGTGAATCCATGGGTGGGTTTGGGGAGGCAGGGAGTGTAAAAAGTATGAGTATGTGAATGTTTGAAGTTCTTTTAAATGGAGAGACACAGTAATCTCGTTGTATGTGACACATGCAATGACAATAAAGCATTCTGATTCTGATTCTGAACCTACGCTGCACTCCCTCAATAGCAAGAATGACCTTCCTCAAATTTGGAGACCAAAACTGCACACAATACTCCAGGTGTGGTCTCACTAGGGCCCTGTACAACTGCAGAAGGACCTCTTTGCCCCTATACTCAACTCCTCTTGTTATGAAGGCCAACATGTCATTCGCTTTCTTCACTGCCTGCTGTACCTGCATGCTTACTTTCATTGACTGATGAACATGGACCCCCAGATCCCGTTGTACTTCCCCTTTGTAATATAACTACCACTGCAATTATTGGCAAATGATTCATCTCATTTAAATTAATCAAGACCAATTGTAAATGTCTCGTTTCTAAGCTTCCCCCCAGGCTAGTTTCAGTTAAAAAAAACTGATTCAAGCACTTGAAACAACTAATCTATATTTTAACAAAAGTGCATTACAGTTCATCTACTGTACCTATCCCACCTCAATCCTCGAACCTGCCTGCTCAAGCCCTCTAGGCCTCACTAGGCCTCACTCGAACAGTGACACTCCAGAATGTGACGCAGTCCCAAGCGCTCTCCCAGAAGATCGACCCTGGACCTCGTGGTAGCAGATTTTTATATGTCCCGGGACCTCGAGGGGCCGAACCACATGGGGTGGTCTCTTAATAACCCAATTACAGATATCGATTAACCCCATACATAACAGACATTTCCCCAACCCAATAATACAGCAGCTCAATACATTGTATTCAAACTGGACTTCGCAAGGAAGCCAACTTAGAAGCATTTACCCTGATCTGCCAGAAACCCAGACAAGGCTCATACCTCACCCAATTAAAACTCAGCAAAGTTGAACTCTGCAACATTACTTACAATTATGTACAAGGCGTATGTCTGGTTTGCAGCCATCCAATCCATTCTATGCATTTTGCACCTAATTGACAAAGTCTGCAGATGTTCTTATTCTTTTTTTGCAATTCTATCTGGGCTCTAGACACACTGGCACCAATCCGCAGCTTGTCCCAGCTCTGTAGAGAGCAATTCCAAATTGACCAAATCTCCCAGCAGCCCTGAAGCTTTTACCCCATTTTGAACTCCTAGCCTCTCCAATTTAGCCAGGATTAACATTCCTTCCTTTTTATCATATATGATAACCCATCATTTATGATAACCAAATAGTTCAATATTCAGCTAACCACATATACATAAGCGCGTCCTTTACATTTCCCATTGATCAGCAACACAAGATGATGATGTTTCTTCCCAGAATCTTGTCAAGCATTCCGAGTTTTCATGGGCATAAATTCACAAGTTCCATCTGATGAGTCTTCACCTCTCGAGTTTACGTGGCCGTGAATTCCCTCCATCCGTGTTGCTGCCCAGTCTTCCTTCACCTTCCACAGTCGAACCTAAAACCAATCCTGAAAAACTTTGGACAAAGCAAGTTACCATTATGCACTCATGCTTTCCCATACATTCAATATAGTTCTGCAATATTGTTCCTAATTGAACCTATTATATTACCCTATTACTAGATCCCTATTCCCATTCTGTTCCCTAATATGCTCTTTATTATTCTAGGATCAATACTAATTAGCCTTCTTCATACTCAACCATGTTATAATATGTATATCTGATGACGGGTAATCATATAAATTTCAGCTGGGTTCAGTCCAGATTTCCCTACAGACGTGACTAATTTAAAGCAAACCACGATAAATGGCCCAATTTAAGCAAATTCAGTCCCAGCCTTCAATTTACTATTTCAAATTTCAATGTCCATCTCATTCTTTTCATTCCACAGCATTGTAGCCAATAATACAATTCCCTTCCAATTCCTGTGGAATTCCCAGCTGTTCAAATTTAAACAATCAATTTCCATATGCTATCAATTTCATCA